>NW_021605136.1:142392-183568 GCF_004785775.1 Grammomys surdaster | reverse complement strand
TCTTTCTGTCTGTCTCTGTCTCTCTTTCTGTCTGTCTCTGTCTCTCTGTCTCTCTCTGTCTCTTTCTTTTTTGTCTCTCTGTCTGTCTCTCTCTGTCTTTCTTTCTCCCTCCCTCCCTCCCTCCCCCTCCCTCTTTCTCAACTCCCCTCCCTACGCCCTACATGAACTCTAGACTATACTATACCCATTGTATGGCTGGTGCTTCAGAGGGAAAGAATGTCTCAGCATGGGCCCACCAGGCACCCTTCCCACCTCATCATACCTGGCTCTATCAAACATATCCTCCTTTTTCTTCTTTATAAAACAAAACAAGAATTAAAAACAAAACAAAAAAACAAGAGAGACACAGTTTAGGGAATCACTGTCCAGTTTCCACTGAACTAGATAAAATTTGTCCCTCATTGTAGTTTTGTTATTGTACTTCTGTTCCCACACCAAGTATTACAGAAAATAGAACAAAGAAGGTAAACAGCTCTTAATAATTCTATCAAACACCAATTAAAAGGGGCTGTGAGTTTCCTTGCACTTCTGTGATTGCCATGGTAGTTGAACCTGTTCTAAATGAAACACTATGAAGAAAAGCATGCATTGAATCTGAATCTAGAGTTATTCAAAACACCAGCAATTACTCATTTTCTTTTGTAGAAAAATGTGCATCACAATTCTAGCCTGGGGTAACTGCACATGCTGGTACAGGCTGAAATATTGAAGTAAGACAGTATTATAGCTATAACCAGTCCTTACAAGCTGCTGGTGATTTATATATAGCAGAGCCTAGTCTTCAGCCATCGGACTGCTTCATGGGCTGGTCACAATCTGAAAGCAGCAAGTTGCAGTTATGACACAGTATTGACAATAGGTCCTTTTCAGTTGTTTGTGTTCCTACTGTTCTGCTTCCTGGTTCAATCAAAGACACGTGAATTTATTTATTCATTACTGTTATGGATACCTGGTCACTCAAATAATTTTTCATTTAAGATGTTTAATCCTATGGGTTATTGATTTACAGATGTGAAAACCAGATATCCCACACTCTAACCTTCTTTCCAAATCTTGAAGACAATGTCAGCACTGGTTGCCGGTCAGCTTAGTATCAGAAAATAAGCTCCTGGTGTACAATACATTCAACTTAGAAGATTGCATCCCTTCAAAGTTCACTAACAGTGGACAGATTGCACTTCCACAACCCCAAAGCCTAGAGTGTGAAGTTGTAACTTATGATTGTCTGCATTATTGGAGTAAACCTCCATCAGTGGGGCAAGTCATAACATAGGAAGAAGCTGAGCTACTGCAGCTGCTCTGGACTGCTGTAGCCTACGTTGGTTTAAAACATTTTCAGATGCAACCTGGATAAAGAGAGGACTGCAAAAGTTGTAGCATAAGTGACATCACAACTCTGTGTCCTTTTCTCCTGCTTTAGTAGCACAGAAATAAATACTTCTGCTCTACATTCCATGAGCACATAGGTCATTGCACATTAGGCCTTTGAGTTGGATCATCAATAGGCCACATCCAGCAAAATGAAGGCACTCTCAAGGCAAGAAATAGGGACCCCTTTAACACAGAAATGTAGAATCTATATTATATCCATTATATACCCATTAACTGGCTTGAACAATGTAATATCAGATGGTTATAAATGTTGATGCTATATGTTACAAAGATTCTGTTTATTCCCTTGAAGATAGTGCTCATCTGTCAATAAAAACCTGAAGTGACTGAGCTTGTTCTCCAAAAATCTGTCCCCATAAACCAATAGGATGATAGTGGTGATTTTATAGTTCTTACATGTATCCATCCATCTGCATTAGCAGCTATTAATATTGAATTCTTTCATTTTGGTTCTCAAATCTCATTAAAGACCACAATTAATTTACCAGAAGTAGTATGTAAGTTGAAAAGTTTTAATCTATATAACCAGTCAGCTTGTTAGAAATAAAACTTAGTCCTCTTCCTTCTAGATTATTTGAGTATATTTTCATAGTAAAGATAAAAATAATTTTAAAATACTGCCATGTAATCAATGTCTCCAATTCTGGTCAATATTCAACTTAATAAGGATCTTTGGCTTGTTAAAAACATTCACCTACTCTCAACTCTCCTTGCTACTAGTGCTTCCAATATTGTATTTACCCACACTATGTTTTCTAAAACATTTTCAGTTTATATACTTGTGCAATATGAATGTCTTAAGCACCTGTATAAAGCTGTGTGATAACAGTGTAAGAACTGAAAATTACCAGTCTTGCATTTCATGCCACAAGAAGCATCATGATCCTATCTTTGTGTTTCCTTGACAGTTCTGGAGCAGCATGATATGGACTGAGGTACTGTGGATGAGCAGAAACAATTTGGAGTTACTCTGTTAAATTCATGGTGGATCTAAAAGCAGCATTTAGAGTATAAAAATACACAGAAAATATGTATGCAAGGATATTCCCCATTTGTAAAGCTAGTGACCACATACTTAACATGAGACCTTTAGGAGACTTTGAAGCATTAAATGACATCATGACATAGGACATGAAGGTATTGTTATTTAGATAGCTGCTTCCTGAATTCACATAGTCTTTCTTGAGCTATCTTTAGAGTTATCTTTATGCTGTATGAATCATAAGGTTAGCATATTTAAGAATACTCAAACAGAAAAGACTACTCTTGAGCAAATTTTAGACATTCTGTCATATATGTGTTGTTGGGCCAAAGAGGAAAGTTAGAAGCAGAGAGGTCACATTCTCCTCCAAAAGTCCCAATGGCCTTCAAAGCCCAGAAGAACTAAAAATAAAATATTAGTGGGTAATGGCACTAGGAGTAATAGCTGATTCTACACAGCCTCACTCCCTGAACGTAAAGATGTTTTTGCTATGACTTGTATCACTGTGTCAATAGGTCTGATGCTGTAAATGGCAATGTCTTCAGGCTGCATGCTGCTAATGGTGAGAGTAAAATCTATCCCATATCCATTGCCACTGAATCTTGATGGGACTCCTGTTTGAAGTTTTGATGCCTCATAGATCAATGAATTAGGAGCATTATCTGTTTTCTATGGTACCAGTCTAACCAACTATAGATGCTCTAACTGGCATTGCTAATGATGGTGACTCTATCTCCAAGAGATGCAGACAGAGTGGATGGAGACTGGGTCATATGGATGTAGCATCTCAAACCTGAGGTTGGAAACACACAACAAACTTACAGTGGTTGACATAGTGTAATATAACATACTTGAAATACCAAGCAACACTCACTACACTGGTTACAAAGTTCTCTGCTTCTGTCTTCTTTACTTGAAAACCAGAGCAGAAGCAGCCCCAAGGTCTCAGGAAGAGCTCTCATGTTGATGCTGTATCCTTAGTGAGACTGACTTCTGTACACAATATCAACACCTTCTGAAGATATCCTCAGAGCAGTTGCCTGTGCTCTAGGCACATGCAAATCAGCAGGGGTATGCAGGGTTGAGATCAGCTGCAGGACTTGAGGTAGTAATCTCAGACACTTGACATAATTACTAGAGTCCCCAGATATTTAAGCCAGGAGTACTACATATTGCCTTCATATAAAATGTTCTTTTCTGTGGGTCAAAGATCAATAACAATGTAAGAATGTGTATGATGTGACTTTTTTAAATCACCTCCTGTACTTCTTCATGTCTACCTGTGGCAAATTTCTGTTAAGGATGGCAACCTTCTGAAATAATCCCATAAATTTTAAGAAGCTATATTCATTCATTTTGTTTTTCTTTTTAAAAAAGAAAATTATGAACTTTCTAATATAATTCTTTCCGATCAATAACAACTTCAAAAACCAATATTAACCAGAACCAAATTCTATATAACTTAATAAAATTCTATACACAGAGACTGGATACTGTGGAGATTCACAACAAATTTTATACTTTTAAATGTGTTTTATGCACTTTTCCACAACACACACTAAAATATCCATGACAAAATTAGAAAAAAGAATTATATTTCCTCTTTCATGACCCCTGGGTCACTTACTTTATTTGTGGCTATTTATATCACTGATCATTAAAATACTCTTTGCTCTAAACCCTGATAGTCTTAAATTGAGCAGAAACAACACTTATAATAATTTTTAAGTCATGTCTTTATTAAGGTGTGGGTCTTTTATCTCCTTCTAAGCAATCTTGTATTACTCTATCTATCAATGTTCTGAGTACTTATTTGTTTTGGTTTGGTATTGTTTTTTTATTTATTTATTTACTTCTAAAATGCTGCCCTCCTCCTGGTCTCCCCCTCACAGGTTCCCTCCCTCAATACCCCCTCTGCTTCTCCTCTTAGAAGGTGGGACACCTGTGTATTCCTTAACCCTTGCACATAAGGTCTCTGCATGATTAGGGACATCATCTCATACTGAGGCCAAACACAACATTCTTGTTGGGAATCTGATACCACAGTCAAGCTACAAGTTAGAAACAACCTCCACTCCAGTTGCTGGGGATCCCACATAGAGACTGACCTGCATATCTGCTACAAATATGATGGGGGGCATTGTTCAAACCCATGTATACACTTTGTTAGCTCAATATGTGAGAGTTTCCAGAGGTCAAATTTAGTTGACCTGGTTGGTCCTCCTGTGCAGTTCCCATCCTCTTCAGGGCCTTCAATCTTTCCCCCAACCCTTCGATAAGAGTCTCTTACCTCCATCCAATGTTTGGCTGGGGGTAACTTCATCTGATTTAGGTTAAAGTTTTGTGGATGGTTTAGTGTCCTTATCCCTCTACTGGGGTCCTGCCTGATTATAGAAGGTAGTTTCTTCAGTTCCATGTCTCTACTGTTAGGCATCTCAGCTAAGGTCACCTGCATTGACTTCTAGAAACCTTTTCCAACCCAAGTCTCTGGGACTTCTAGATTCTCCCCTCCAGTTGCACACCAGAGCTGATGGAGATTTCCAGTCATTCTCCTGTTCCTCTGGGCCTCTCTCCTGTCTCTCCCCACACCTGATCTGGACCACCCATTTCTCTCTCCCTCCACTCTCCCACTCAGTTCCCTATTTTTGCTGGGTTGAGGTATGTGGGTCCCACATCTGCCTCTCCATGAGCCTAGGACCTCTTGAGGGAGACACTGTTTGGTGAAGTTTGACTGTGTTCTCCTCATGTCAATGCTGGGTGGGCATCTGACAATGTGAACATGTAGGATCCTACTCGGGGGTGGGGGAGTGTAGTCTGAGCTCCCGTTCCAGAGCTCTTGGCTTAGGGGTCCCCAGGCCAAAATGTAGAAGGGAACTGACTGCTTCTCAGGCTCTTGGGCCCCCAGGAGCCACTGGGGGGGCAAGAAAAGCCAAGAACAAAGTGGGGCATATGGGCTGAATTGGCCCTCAGCCAAATTGGTGAGAAAGAGAGAAGTTCCAACTATGTCCCACAGGGATAGGAGTTCTTGGTTTGGTCAATGCTGGCTTGCTTGGCTGGCTTGAGTTGGTGATCACCATGGCTGGGAATGCAGAGATGTCTTCTGCAAGAAAACCTTATCCATTGTTCCCCATGGCAGATTCCAAAAAAAGAGAAAAGTTCCATGTTATAAGATGTTTATTGTCATGGTGGAAAATAGATGAGAAACTATACCCCACTTTTCTTAGGGTGGGCCGGAGGTTGAATACCTTTAGCAGAGAGGAGGGGCTGAGAAGGAATGTTTAATTGTCTATGCCCCTCTGGCCTTTAGATACCTCATTAATATGAAGATCTGTCTTGAGGTTCCGTGGCCTGTAGTCATGACCTCTACCTGTGAAGGGGCTAGGGGTATTGCCCTATGTGACTAAGAGACCCAAATCTACGTAAGGCTGCAGCCTGGTATCAGGAGCCTGGAGTCTGGGAGCCTGGGGAAAAGCATGCCCATCCCTTAGGATCACCTAGGGTCTCTGACAGTTTCCAGCCTGTGCTCAACCAGAAACCAGGCTGTCTTTCACAGTCTTACATATCTCCTTCTGTCTTCTATGACTATTTTGTACCACACTAAGTATTGTTTGCATAAATCTGTGTCTGCTTGTCACTGTATGCTCAGATTACTGACTTTCTTCTACCTCATCCTTACCAGGTCACTCTGCTCAGAAAGATAGATTCTCTCCTTCCTATGGACTAACATGGACCACTCTACCTTGCATAGTAGCATTTAACATTTTATATATTCCCTGATGATATCATATATATGTGCAGTGTATCTTGATTATATATGCAATGTGCCTTGATTCAATTGACTTTAATTATAACACCCCCCCCCCATGATTGACCTTTGGATCAACTGTCATTAAGACTTTTTTAACTTCTTCCTATATCCTATCTTAGATTATGTCATTCAAGATTCTTGTCTGAAACAAATAACATTCACTGTCTCCAAACACATGCCAACACTTCCCTGTGAACTTCACGTTCTCCACATTCACCTCAGCTCCATCTATTTGTGCTTCTACTAGAATTCTGTCTGATGTTGTTTGACTGGTCATGTACAGGTCACATACACATATCATGGTTTATTTGCAATCCAGAGTTGCAGCAACCATGTCATGTCCAGAAGAAAACATTTCATGACACTCTTCCTAGGCATCTGGCTTTACATTAATTCAGACCCCTGTACTGTAAAGAATAGATCTCAACTTGCAGAACCTATCATAAGTCTTACTTAGTTCTAAAGCTTTCAATAGCTGTCTTTAGAAGACTGTATAAATATGTAATTATTGTGTGTGGTACTTTACATACAATCTAAAATTTCAATATACTTGTAAAAAGTTACTTTAAATGGTATTACAAAACAATAACCATCCTAGAGGACCCACTGGACTCAGAGCAGCAGGTAAGAAACCTTGCCCACTACCCCACACCCAAGAGTTACAACTGGGAGCCAGGGGTGCTCAAGAATCATCAGCCACCCAAACCCCGCCCCTCTGGAATATTACTTGTCTTCCACCCTGTGCCTGGTTCTGTTGGCTGGGCAGACACCTAGCTTGTCTGCTTCTGTGGAGACACCTTATCCTGAGCCATCCTAGAGGAGCCACTGGACTCAGAGCAGCAGAATACTACTTCCCTTCTGCCCTGCACCTGGTCCTTTTGGCTGGGGCAGACACCTAGCTGGCCTGCTCCTGTGTAGACACCTTATCCTGAGCCATCCAAGAGGAGCCACTGCACTCAGAGCAGTGGAGAAGTTGCTGCAAGCAGAGAGGTGGACAACATACCCTGAACCATTCTAGAGGAGTCACTCCACTCAAACTAGTGAACACCTAGCTGGTCTGCTCCTGTGAAGACAACATATCCTGAACCATCCTAGAGCACTCAGAACAGCAGGATTTCAGGATCCCAAAGGCAGACTGAGTCCCAGGAGTTCTTCTACCCAGGATATTAGGATCACAGGATCACAGAGACATTTGTACTCTGAGGAGTTTGGACACAAGCATAGAGGGAGGGCACAGGTAACACTAGAGTTAACCTGATGGTGAAAGGCAAGCACAAGAACACAAGCAACAGAAACCAAAGTTACTTGGCACCATCAGAACCCAGTTCTCCCACCATAGCAAGCCCTGGACACCCCATCACACCAGAAAAGGAGGATTCAGAATTAAAATCATTTCTCATGATGATGATAGAGGATTTTAAGAAGGAAGTAAATAACTCCCTTAAAGAAGTATAGGAGAACACAGGTAAACAAGTAGAAGCCCTAAAAGAGGAAACACAAAAATTCCTTTAAAAATTGCAAGAAAACACAACCAAACAGGTTAAGGAATTGAACAAAACCATCTAGGATCTAAAAATGGAAATAGAAACAATAAAGAAATCTCAAAGGGAGACTACCCTGGAGATATAAAATGTAGGAAAGAGATCAGGAGTCATAGACGCAAGCATCACCAACAGAATACAAGAGATAGAAGAAAGAATCTCATGTACAGAAGATACCATTGAAAACATTGACACAACTGTCAAAGAAAATCCAAAATGGAAAAAGCTCCTAACCCAAAACATCCAGGAAATCCAGGACACAATCAGAAGACCAAACATACGGATAATAGGTATAGATGAAAGTGAAGATTCCAAACTTAAAGGGCCAATAAATATCTTCCACAAAATTATAGAGGAAAACTTCCTGAACCTAAAGAATGAGATGCCCATAAACATACAAGAAGCCTACAGAACACCAGACAGACTAGAACCGAAAAGAAATACCTCCAGTCAAGTAACATATAAAGGTCAAGTAACATATAAAGACAGAGCTATAAGAATTACACCAGACTTCTCGTCAGAGACTATAAAGCCAGAAGATCCTAGACTGATATCATACAGACACTAAGGGAACACAAATGGCAGCCCAGACTACTATAACTAGCAAAACTCTCAGTCACTATAGATGGAGAAACCAAGATTTTCCATGACAAAACCAAATTTGTACAACATCTTAACACAAACCCAGCACATCAAAGGATAATTGATGGAAAATACCAACACAAGGAAGGAAACTACAACCTTCAAAAAGCAAGGAAGTACTCTTCCAACAACCCCAAAAGAACATAGCTACACAAACATAATTCCACCTCTAATAACAAAAATAATAGGAAGCAACAATAATTTTCTTTAATATCTCTTAACAGCAATGGACTCAATTCTCCAATAAAAAGACATATATACTATCAGAATGGATACATAAACAGGACCCAGAATTCTGCAGCATACAGGAAACAACCCCACTCCAAGGACAAGGACAGACACTACCTCAGAATAAAAGGATGGAAAACAATTTTCCAAGAAAATGGTCCTAATAAACAAGCAGGAGTAGCCATTCTAATATCAAATAATATCGACTTTCAACCAAAAGTAATCAAAAAAGATAAGGAAGGACACTTCATACTCATCAAAGGAAAAATCTACCAAGATGAACTCTCAATTCTGAACATCTATACTCCAAATGCAAGGGTACCCACTTAAATAAAAGAAACTTTACTAAAGCTCAAAACTTACATTGTACCTCACACAATAATAGTGGGGGATTTTAACACCCTGCTCTCAGCAATGGACATTTCGTGGAAACAGAAACTAAACTGAGACACATTGAAATTAACAGAAGTTATGAACCAAATGGATTTAACAGATATCTATAGAACATTTCATCCTAAAACAAAAGAATATACCTTTTTATCAGCACCTCATGGTACCTTCTCCAAAATAGAACACATAATTGGTCACAAAACAGGCCTGAACCGATACAAAAACATTGAAATAATCCCCTGCATCCTATCAGATCACCATGGGCTAAGGTTGCTCTTTAATAGTGACAAAACCAATGGAAAACCCACATGCATGTGGAAACTGAACAACACTCTACTCAATGATGACTTGGTCAAGGAAGAAATAAAGAAAGAAATTAAATACTTTTTAGAATTTAAGGAAAATGAGGAAATATTATACCAAAACTTATGGGACTCCATGAAAACAGTGCTAAGAGGAAAACTCATAGCTCTAAGTGCCTACAAAAAGAAACTGGAGAGAGCATACATTAACAATTTGACAGCACACCTGAAAGCTCTAGAACAAAAAGAAGCAAATATACCCAAGAAGAGTAGACGGCAGGAAATAATCAAACTCAGGGCTGAAATCAACCAAGTAGAAACAGAAAGAACTGTACAAAATATCAACAAAACCAGGAGTTGTTTTTTGAGAAAATCAACAAGATAGATAAACCCTTAGCCAGATTAACCAGAGGGCAGAGACAGTATCCAAATTACTAAAATCAAAACTAAAAAGGCATGACAACAGAAACTGAGGAAATTCAAAAAATCATCAGGTCCTACTACAAAGGCCTATACTCAACAAAACTGGAAAATCTGGATGAAATGGACAATTTTCTAGACAGATAACATGTACCAAAATTAAATCAGGAGCAGATGAACCATCTAAACAGTCCCATAACCCCTAAAGAAATAGCAGCAGTCATTAAAAGTCTCCCCTCCAATAAAAAGCCCAGGACCAGATGGTTTTAGTGCAGAATTCTATCAGGCCTTCAAGGAAGACCTAATACCAATTCTCTTCAAACTATTCACAAAATAGTATTGGAAAGAACACTACCCAATTCGTTCTATGAAGCTACAATCACACTCATACCTAAACCTCACAAAGACCCAACAAAGAAAGAGAACTTCAGGTCAATCTCCCTTATGAATATCTATGCAAAAATACTCAATAAAATTATAGTAAGCCAAATTCAAGAACAAATCAAAACTATCATTCATCATGATCAAGTGGTCTTTATTCCAGGAATGCAGGGGTGGTTCAATATTTGGAAATACATCAATGTAATCCACAACATAAACAAACTCAAAGAAAAAACCACATGATCATCTCACTAGATGCTGAGAACGCATTTGACAAAATTCAGCATCCCATCATGGTAGAAGTCTTGGAAAGATCAGGAATTCAAGGCCCATACCTAAACTAGTAGAAGTAATGTACAACAAACTAGTAGCCAACATCATACTAAATGGAGAGAAATGTGAGGCAATCCCACTAAGATCAGGGACTAGACAAGGTTGCCCACTCTCTCCCTACCTATTCAATATAGTACTGGGAGTCCTAGCTAGAGCAATTAGACAACAAAAAAGAAGTCAAAGGGATACAAATAGGAAAGGAAGAAGTCAAAATATCACTATTTGCAGATGATATGATAGTATACTTAAGTGACCCCAGAACTTCTACCAGAGAACTCCTAAATCTGATAAACAACTTCAGCAAAGTGGCTAATTATAAAATCAACTCAAACAAATCAGTAGCCTTCCTCTATGTGAAAGATAAACAGATTGAAAAAAAAATTAGGGAAATGACACCCTTCACAATAGTCACAAGCAATATAAAATATCTTAATGTGAATCTAACCAAGCAAGTGAAAGATCTGTATGACAAGAACTTCAAGCATCTGAAGAACGAAACCAAAGAAGATCTCAATAAAAGGAAATATCTTCCATGCTCATGGATTGGCAGGATTAATTTAGTAAAAATGGCCATCTTACCAAAAGCAATCCACAGATTCAATGCAATCCCCATTAAAATTCCAACTCAATTCTTCACAGAGTTAGAAAAGGAAATTCTCAAATTCATATGGAATAACAAAAAACCCAGGATAGCGAAAACTATTCTCAACTATAAAAGAACTTCTGGAGGAACCACCATCCCTGACCTCAAGCTATACTACAGAGAAATAGTGATAAAAACTGCATGGTATTGCTACAGAGACAGGCAGGAAGATCAGTGGAAGAGAATTGAAGACCCAGAAATGAACTCACACACCTATGTTCATTTGATCTTTGATAAAGGAGCCAAAATCATCCAGTGGAAAAAGGACAGCATTTTCAACAAATGATACTGATCTAAATTTATGCAAATGAACTGTCAAGACATTATACCACATCATATTCAGGACCATAAAAATTGGCTATAAAGCAAATTGAGTGTGAATTTCATATCTACTCTGCCTCTGGTCTCCTTGTGGGAAAGATCTGAAGGCTTGTACTGTTTTCACACTGAGTGCATACTGCCCTTTATCCTTCAGGAGTGAATAAATATACCACACCCTACAATCATAGCTCCTGTATTAGATTTAAGCAAACCCTCTTATTGGCAGTGTGTTTTTCTTTTGAGAAATCTCATCACACACTACTATATATTATGGATGGATTGGATGTTTAACCAGCAGTCCAATAACTAAAATAAATTAAAATAATTAAAATAAAATCTCCCAAATAAATAGGAGAAAAAAAGAAGTAGCTGCATCATCTCAATAACATCTACAGATACCTATCAAAGGACTATTTGATTATTTATTTACTTCCTAGAATTCCTCTATATCTGAGAGCCTATGCCATGTAGGGAATACAATAAGGAAATTCTACATTTAACAAGGCAGAAATCAAAATAAATGCAACTCATAAACTGGTGCTCTTCTTTTTAAGATGAACATACTCTCTACAAATATACCTATACTGTCTCTCTGATCTCAGCCATCAGAGTCTCATAGGTCCCTAAGGAGTCATTGATCTGACTGCAGATGTTTCTAGCCTTTGCTTATTTGCATGTTCCCAGAGCACAGCCCACTGATGTGATGACTTCTTCATAGGCAGGTCAGACCCTGTACTGGAGTCAGCTTCGCACATAGCACATACAGACATGAGTGCTCCTAATCAGATCCTGGGTTTGCTGCTGCTCTGGTTGACAGGTAAGAAAGACTGAATAAATTGGAATGTAATACTGATGGGTGTTATTAGTGATCCATGGTATCTATAAAGGTTATCTTATATATAACAGAAGAGATTTTGTGGGAATTTGTTTTCAAAATTTCAATTTCAGGTGTAAGATGTGACATCAAGATGACTCAGTCTCGTACCTCCCTTTCTGCATCTCTAGGAGAAAGTGTCACAATTACATGTCTGGCAAGTGAGGAAATCAGCTGGTATTTATCGTGGCATCAGCAGAAACCAGGGAAATCTCCTAAGCTCCTGATCTATAGTGCAGACATTTTGGAAGATGGTGTCCCATCAAGGTTCAGTGGCAGTGGATTTGGCACACAGTTTACTCTCAAAATCAGCAGCCTGCAGCCTGAAGATATTACAACTTATTACTGCCAACAGAGTTACAGTGCTCCACCCACATTGATTCAAGCCATGACATAAACCAACCAGAGAAGCAGAAGAGCACAGGCTACAACAATTCTCCTTCTCTGGTCTCCAGCTGCTCCAACTATTTCTCTTGCTGAGATATAAAGGTAAATGTGATGTTTTTGTATATGGATCAAGTGAATCTTTGTATGCCCTAAATATATGTCACACTCTGAGCTGGAATCAGCCTCATACAGGTTACACATAGACATGAGTGCTACCATTCAGATCCTGAGATCCTAGGGTTGCTGTTGCTCTGGCAGTCAAACATACTGGGAACAGATTATTCTTAGAATCTGGAGTCCTTTTTTTACTGAAAGCAAAGCTTCCTGATGACATGATTCTTAGCTGTGGTGTCAACTCTCATATCATATGCATGGAGGGGATGACATTTTACTCCATTACATGTTTTTCACTTCTGTCTTTACTAGGAAGGCAAGTGTCTCAGCTGTTTTTCTATTGCTGTGACAGGACTCCATGACCAAGGCATTTTATAAAAATAAATATTTAATTTTGGCGTTTCTGGTTTCAGGGGATTAGCCCATTTTCAACATGTTAGTAAATGGGACAGCAGGCAGGGAGACACGATTTTAGGACGGTAACTGAGAACTTCCAGTTTTATCTGTAAATGTTAATGAGAACAAGGCAGATAGCAGACTGGGAAAGACTTGAGCTTCTGAAATCTGAAACTCCTCCCACAAGGATACACTTCCTATTAACTTCTAAACAGTTCAAAGCACAGGAGACCAAGCATTCAAATGTGGGAACATGTGGAGAATATACGTATTTAAAGCCCCATAGAAAGTTTCAAGATACAAATTTGCAAAATAGAACAATAGAGAAGGGCTGAATCAAATTTCAGCAAGTATATTGTGGGACAGCTTAGTAATTTTGGAGTCCACTCGACCTGAGTTACAGATACTTTCCTTTCCAACCAAAGCATTTATTCACTAGAACCACAACTTCATAAAGCTGCCATTCATACCACTCCTCAAACACAGCAATGAAATTTTCCTACCCTATGGCTTCATAGCAACTTGTAGCATGTCCAAATATACCTAGACACATATAATGAAGTAGGAATAGTTGACCATTCCAGCTTACAAATGACTTTGTGTAGTAAACAATGTTCTTAAAATAACATTTCATGAAAAATCTCTTATTTACTATTCCATGGTTATGCATGATATATCATGCATGTGATTACACTCAGATGAATCATGGGAAAATGTTAAGGGCAATAAACAAAGCCTATCAATCAAAACAGACAGCCATACACATTAGACCTATCAGCATCCAGTACCTTTCCTTCTGAACAAATTCTTTATTGAGTAAATTTCATTCAGGGAATATGGCTCTTTTGCAATGTATCTGTCCTTTACTTGACCTTGATTTTGAATAAAATACTTCCTATTTTATTCATAAGCTTCTCCAGTTCTTTAAGCAAGACACTAAGAACCTGAGGATAAAAAGCTGTTTTCTAGTAATCCTCATTATTTTGTCTCTCTGTAAGAATCACCCTAGCTGTCCACCAACAGATGAATAGATTGAATCATCAAAGTCGGATATATATGAAAAATAGTATACTATCTAAATCAAAGAATGTAATCACAAATTTGTAGGAAAATGTATTACCTTATACTCTACAATGTTAAATAATAAGACAAAATCTCACCATAAAATAATCTCACATTCTTCTACTTATGGGGAATATAGGAAATAATATATGTATATATTTAAAAAGATATTTCTAGTTTCTCTACATTTTCATAGATATATTTTGTGATAGGGATTTTATAAATTTCATTAAATTTTCTTCAGTTTAAACGTTTTTTAAAATTAAAATATAATTATGTCAAGTGTCATCACTGATAATTACATTTCATGGTATCTTAACATATTATGTAAAATTCCAAGAAAGGAAAGCTAAAAATCTTATTAAGTTATGATACCTATGAACTAAAACAATGACCAAAATAGTGTGTTTTAAGGGTGCAGTGCAATAGTAGTGGTAACCATCACCATTTTAATTACATATAAGGCCTACTAAAAGAGAGGTAAATCATATCTGGTAATAGAAACCTTGCCAACTCCCTGGAAGAAGTAAGTTCATGGACCTTGGAAAACATAACAATACCCATTTAACTAAAGCAGAATAATCTCTAGGCATGTTTTCAAATTTATTCTTAAACTTACATCATCTCTCATCAAAGATGCAACTCCTTTAACTTTTAGCATGGTAATGGTTCTCTAAAAAATGAAATAAATTTTGAAAATTATAAGAGATTTTAATAGCAGTGAAAGATTAATGAATGTGATTTCTGACCTTTGATCTGTTGGTTTCAGGGGAGGAGTATTCTTACAATTTCTGTAGAGTGCCAGTCTGTGTACCAGGGTGCAGCCAACAAGGAACCTTTAGCTTGTTTGGTGGGAGTGAAAGGCCTCCCAAGGTTTGGGGGCCAGTACAACCAAAATATTCTCCAAGGTACAAGTAGAACAAGATAGGTTTCTGGGTCTCTTCAGTGGCCAGGACTGCCCCAGAGTTGGTGACAAGTGGAAAAACACAACAGGCAGCTATGAGCTGAGCAGAATGTATTAGCCGTCAAATAAACCCACCTGGCTTGTTGGTCAAAATCAAGGTTCAGTAATGCTTCAGGAAAGAAATTTTTCTATGGAGTTGTAGTGGCTATTCCTGGCTTTCAACTTGACTATGTCTGGAGTACACTACTATCCGGAATTGGAAGGTTCACCTGTGATCCAGATCTTGTGGCTGGGAAATACAAGTTTCTGACCTGGAACTTGGCATGGAGATTTTGAGGTATGGTGGCTATGAATTCCGGGAGACTAAAGCAAGAAGATCTCTGAGTTCAATGTCAACTGTGACAAAGCAAGTCCCACATCCAGGAGTGGTGGTACACACTTTTAATCTGGGTCACATCTTCTACTGGACACCTACATAAGGATATTGATAGAAAAAAATTTCTCTCTTCTTCAACTGCTTGCCTTGTGGGACTGAGCATCTGTTAGATCCTTGCATTCCGATTCACATCTGCTGCTGACTATTGTTGGGGAGTTAGACTACAGACTGTAAGTCATCAAAAAATTTTCTTACTATATAGACTACCCATAAGTTCTGTGACTCTACAGAACCCTGACTAATAAAGAAGTTGGTACCAGTATAGTGAGTTATTCGTATGAAAACCTGACCATGTTTTGGGGGAGGACTGGAAGGACTTTGAAATTTTGTACTAGAGTATCCATTGGGTGTTTAGAGCTCTGTGGGATGTTCTGTAGGTGTTTGTAAGATCATGTTGAAAACTGTGCAGAAGATGAAGGCCTAGCTTGTGAAATTTCAGAGGGAAGATTAAATAAAATTAAAGATTATCAGGACTCTTGCTTTTTTGTTTGTAAAAATTCTGTAGTTTAATTAGCTGGAATGGAAGAATGAGCTGTGATTTACAAGAAACCAAAACTACTAAAATGAAACTTGTGTGTTACTGGAACAATTGATGCTAGTTAGCTGGAGCTAAGAAATTGACAGTGATTAAGAGGAGACTAGTGTCACTGAGGTGAAATCTTCTGGAAAGTGTTTTCTGCCCCCACCTGCTCAGAAGAAAAAGGAGGATGATGGGGGAAGGATTGTTGGAGAGGATTACTAGGTGGGGACAGTGAGTAGACTCTAAAGTGAATAAATGAAAAAAATTTAAAAAAATAGAAAAAAAGAGAAAGTAATTGAAATGTTTATTGTATTTGAGATGTGAAAACAGAGGCATGGTTTTATCAACAAATTCTTTTTCTTTGTTTTATTTTTCTACTGTCTGATACCAGAGGTGACATTCAAATGACTCAGTCTTCATCCTTCCTGTGACATCCTTCCTGTGGAGCCAAAGTTACAGTCACTTCCCTGGCAAGTCACAACATTAGCTGTAACCAAAACTGGTACTAACAGAAATCAGAAAAAGCTCTTACACTCTTGATATATCTTACAACAGATTTCCAGCTGGGTATGGGTATCTCATCAAAGTCCATTGGCCATTGTTCTGTGAGAAGGTTTACTCTAATCAGCAGCCTGGAACCTGATAGTATTACAACTTATTTTTATCTATGGTATCACAGTGCTCCTCACTTGGTGATATAATCTGTGACAAAAAAGCACATGGAAATAAAAGTTAGAGGCTGTCCTGCTCAAGCTGTCCTTCCTTGTTTGACTATGTGCTAAGAATGTTTGCATTTCATGAAGCGGTTTTGTTATAAAGTGCCCAGATTTTCTGTATACAATCCTGCTTTCCCTGGTCCTTTGATTAAATTCAGTGTGGACCTACCAGAACAGAGGGAATAAACTGATGAACCATATGTTTTTTGAATAAAACTGAGAAGTACAAGAAAGACATACTAGTTTAAGGAAAAGTTATAGATGTTTCACACAGAGACTAAAATTAAGTGAACATCTAATACCTTAAATATAACACTCATTAACCTATCATCTGACCATTTAGTATGTGTCAGGACACTGATAAGCAAAGAAATCAGTACTGTTTGAGAATACAAAATCAACATACAAATGTAAAGCATTCCTATATCATAGTAGTGATTAACTGAAAAGAAGAATATAAAAAGCTATAGGATTGAGAAAAATGGGAGAGGGACTAGGTAGAGTAGAAAGACATAGAAATGCACTTAACCCCTTATATTTAACCAAATGAATAAAATGTCTTGTCCTAGTTAGGTTTTAGTTTACTGTAGGAATAATGTTTTGTACTCTGTGTAAAGTTTACACTGTAAACTTTATAGTATTCTAATACAGATTTCTCTGCACTCTTATATTGCTTCAATACAAACATAGCATTCTAATGCTTATACCAAGAATCTCCTGTCTTACGTTTACAATCTATTCTCTGCCTTGTCAATAAATATTGATCACATGATGGTGGGGCAGAATAGAGAACAGGGCAGAGAGAAATTAGACATTACTATCACATTAATAATCCTCATTTCTACCTTAATAATTGAATTCTCCTTTCATGTCTTCTCAAAGATGAAGGCTTTAGAGAAACTACAGAGAGAAAATGAAAATTTGGAAGTAAGCCTTGAGAAACTCCAATTTTGGAACTACTATATTTTACACTGATTCAAATAAATCAGATATAAATAAAGTGATTAAAAGTCCTTACAATTCAAATGGACAGAATCAGAATTATATGCAATACTTATGGTATTCTTAGATTTTTTTGAGAATGCCTTAGTACACTAAATGACTCTCAATATGCAGAAAGGGGTTTTATTTTATTTTATTTTATTTTATTTTATTTTATTTTATTTTCAAAAACAAATCTTAACTGAGATACTTAACAGTGGGGACCTGGAACATGAAGAGGCCACTTCCTTTAGCCAGGCAGGAACACTAGTGGAGGGATAAGGACACTAAACCAGCCACAAAACTTTTGATCCAAAATTTGTTCTGTTAAAAGAAAGGGAGGAATGGAACACAGAACAAAGAAAAGTCTGATCAATAACCCACCCAACTGGAAACACACCCTATGACTGGACACCAATTTCTGACACTGTTAGTGATACTCTGTCAAGCTTGCACATAGGAGCTGAGCATAACTGTTCTTTGATAGGCTCTATCCAGCAGCAGACTGAAACAGATGCAAATTCACATAGCCATACATTAGATGGAGGTCAGGACACTTATGGAAGAGATAGGGAAAGGATTGAAGGTACCAAAGTAGAATGGAGCTCTACAGGAAGACAAAAAGACAAATCTCAACCCTTGGGAGCTGTCAGAGTCTGAGGCACCAACAAAAGGGCATACATGGACTGGAACAAGACCCTGGTGTTATATGTAGCATACAGGCAGCTCCATTTTCATGGTTGCCTCATCTGGCCTCAGTGGGAGAGGATATGCTTAAACAGGCTGAGACTTGATGTGCAAGGATAGGGAGATACTGACAGGGATAGGAGTACCACTGTCTCAGAGGGAAAGAGGATGTGGATGTGGATATGGGAAGATCTCCTGTGAAGGTCTGACTGGATAAAAGTGTGCTAGAAGCCTGAGAATTTCATTAACAACACCATGATAATAGCAAAAGTTCAGAGAAAGAATTCCTTATCACTTGGCAACAAGCCAAGAAAAGTATACAGATAATTTTACTTGTTCCAAATATAACCAAACCCCCTTGCCTGCAGGAAGCAACCCTAAAAGTATTCAAAGAAATGAAAATTGACAAGTGGCTGTGTTTCATTTTACCCAGTTTAATAAACAGAAATATGTCCACCATGTTATAGACACATATTCAGGATTTCAATTGGCTACTGCTATGAGCTCTGAATGGGCTGATTCTATTATTACCCATTTATTAGACATTGTAGCAATTATGGGTATACCTAACAAAATTAAGATTGACAATGCTCCAACATATGTCTCTAATAAAATAAAAAATATGTATTATAATATAAGCATATTACAGTTATTCCACACAATCCTATAGGACAAGCAGTCATTGAAAAATCCAATAGTACTTTAAAAGAAGTGCTTAATAAACAAAGAGTGGTATTAAAGATCCCCAGAGATAGATTGCATAATGCTTTATTGGCTTTAAATTTCATAAATGCTAATGAACAAAAATAAGGGCTGCTGCAAGACATTGGATTATTAAAAATGGTAAATTTATATCAACCTATTTATTTTAAAGATAAAATAACCTCAGAATGGAGAGAAGAAAATGTGTTGTGCTGGGAAAAGGGATTTGTATATGCTCATACAAGAGAAGAAAAATTATGGATTCCATCTAAACTGATAAAAATAAGGTTTAATAGAGAAAGATTCCCCTAAAGATCTTGGCTACAGACAGGAAGAAAGAAATCAAGAAGACGAAACAGGACAGGTAGCATGATTTCCTGGTCTCTCTACTTTGGAACAGCCTTGAAACTGGCTTAGCTATAAAATGTCTATAGCCAGAACTTCAGCTATACATAGCTTTCAGATCTTGTTTGTTACAGTGTCCTTACAATTCATCATGCCATCCTTTCATATGGCATGGATGAAGATTTATATTACTGTTTGGTTATATGATAAAACTAACTCATAAAGAAAGACAGCTCAAACAAGAAATATAAACTCATTTTTTTGCAGGGCGGTTGTGGTGCACGTCTTTAATCCCAGCACTTGGGAGGCAGAGGCAGGCGGATTTCTGAGTTCGAGGCCAGCCTGTTCTACAGAGTGAGTTCCAGGACAGCCAGGACTACACAGAGAAAACCTGTCTCAAAAAAAAAATTCACTTGAACTGATGTGTGCATATTGCAAATTTCATACATTATGTTAATGTAGAAGTATATATTACCTCTTAAGCACAGAAAATCAACCAAGAATGTAGCCTTGGCAAGATTCACCTTTGTGTATGCTGATATTCTGAAACTCACTGTTCCAGCTCTTTACCTTGATCCTACTTCTGCACAAAGTTTTCCACTAAAGATTTTCTTCCAGGACAACTTCAAAACAGCTAGGTTATTTGGTTCAGCCTTTCAGACTTTTCCATTCAGGATTTCATCTAAGCCAGCACTTTTTCAGCATACAGTGACTGGGCAACAAATACTATCGCTATAGCTGAACAGAAGGTAGAAATCTTCTGTTTAACATACATATTCAATTAAAAATAGTAGGTTACACCTATAACATCCATGGTACTATTTCATCAGGAAGCATGCTTTGCTTTGTCTCGTAACAGTGGAGAAATACTGGCTATTTGCAAAGCACTTCCTGTACTATAAAATTTATTTGGATAGAATTACCAGCTGTGGTCCCATCTGAATTCTTTACATGATTCAACCAGAATGTCTTTACCAATATGAAATTAACATTGATTTCTGGTGTACAACCAAAAATAGGAAAAATAATCTGTCTTATGAGGGCCATAAGAATCTCCTGGACAATTAATCAATGCATGGTAACACAAACACCTAGTAATGGGATTTTCATTCAATTGATGTGTTAGCTAATTTTCTCACCCTTGAGAAAATTAGAGCTGTTATAACCTCATTTTTCTAAAGACCTTGAGACACTCTGCAATTAATGAGTAAGATTAGCCAGAGTGAATATTAAATCCCTAAATGGAAGATGAAGAGTGATATCTTGGGGCACACTGGCAAGCTGGTAGTCAGAGAACAGGCTTCCCAGAAACACTACTCTGGCCAGGCAGGTATTATGTTCACCAGGTAAAGTGAATGAGACAATGCTTTCACTTCTCAAGCTGTCTTAGAGCACCCCTAAAACTCTTACTATTACTACAAAGTATAAAGTACTTTTAAAGTATGGAGTAGACTCCTAGATAATAAAGAATGCCACTGGAGAGAGCATCTAAACCAAAGGCACAATGGTTGTGCAGGGGTGAACCCCACAAATATTTATTTATTCATCTATTTACTTGTTTATTTACTCATCTATTTATTTATTTACACTCCAGACTTTATTCCCCTCCTGGTCCATCCTCCGACTGTTTCACATCCCATACCTCCTCCCCACCCTGTCTCCATGACTATGTCCCCATCCCCCAACTCCCACCCCTCATCCCCCACCCCACTAGACTTCTAAACTCCTTGGAGCATCCAGTATCTTGAGGGTTAGGTGCATCTTCTCTGACTGAACACAGACCCACCAGCCCTCTGCTTTATATACGTTAGGGACCTCGTGTCAGCTGGTGTATGCTGCCTGGTTGGTGGTCTAGTGTGTGAGAGATCTCGGGGGTCCAGGTTAATTGAGACTGCTGGTCCTCCTTCAGGGTAGCCCTCTTCAGCTTCTTTCAGATTTTCCCCAATTCAACCAGAAGAATTAGCAGCTCCTGTCCGTTGGTTGAGTGCAAATATTTGCAACTGACTCTTTCAGATGCTTGTTGGGTCTTTCAGAGGGCAGTCCTAACAAGTCCCATTTTCTGAGAGCTCCATAGCTTCAGCAATAGTGTCAAGCCTTGGAACCTCCCTGTGAGCTGGAACTCACTTTGGGCCTGTCTCTGGACCTTGTTTTCCTCAGACTCCCCTTCATTTCTATCTCTGAAGTTCTTTCAGGCAGGAGCAGTTATGGACCTGAGTTTTGACTGTGATTTTAGATGGTTAGTAAATGGCCTTCTTCATAGTTCCTCATGGTGGATCCCAAAGACACAAGGGAGTCCATGGTTTTAAAGGGTTTATTGTCATGGTGGAAAATAGATGAATCTGAGTGTACCCTCCCCCATTTGTCATGGTGGGCTTGACTTAAATAGGGAGGTAGGAGTGTATGGGAAGTAATACTTAACTGGCTACATCCTCTGGCCTTCAGATATCTCATTACTATGGAAATCTCTTCAGGCTGAGACCTGTAGTCACATCCTCTACCTGTGGAGGGGCTGGAAGCCGCATTGCCCTACTGATCAATGTAGGTTTTTGTTGCTTGTCAGGAACATGTAGTCTGTGAACGTGGCAAGATATAAGCCTCCCTAGCAGGCATGGACACCTGTTGGGTCTCCAGCTATCTCTAGCCAGTGCCCTACCATAAACAAAGCCATCCTTTCATGGTCCCACAGTTGACCATTCTTTCAGTCTCTTTTTGATCCTGGTCCATGCATTTATTTCAGAAAAAAAAAACAAATTTTTTATCTAAAGTTTTATGGATGGGTTGGTGTGTTTATCCATCCACTGGGGGTCCTGCTTGGCTACAGGAATAGTATCTTCGTATTCTATGTTATCGCTGTTAGGCATATCAGCTAATGTCACTCACATTGACTCTTGGGAGCCTCATGTATCCCAGGTCTCTGAAACTTCCTAGAGATTCCCCTCATGCACCCATCCTAGGCAGCTGCAGATTTGCATTCATTCTAGTGGACTGCTGGGCATAACTCCTCTCTATCCCCATTTCTGATCCTGCCCCTCATTAATGCTCTTCCACCCAAGTCCCTCCTTTTCTCAACATCTCATGACTATTTTGTTCACCAATTAAAGGTGAGAATCAAGCTTACTTGCTTGGGCCTTACTTCCTGTTTCAGTTTTTAGGGTCTGTGGTGTATATTAAGGTTATTCTATACTTTATAGCTTATATCGACTTGACATTATATACCATGCATGTCCTTTTGGGACTGGATTGCTACAATGAGGATGATATTGTTTAGTTCCATCCATTTGCCTGCAAAATTCATGGTGTCATTTTTTTTAATTAGATGTTTTATTTACATTTCATATGTTGTCCACTTACCCCATCCCCCACCAACCCAGGAAACCCCTATCCCCTCACCCCTCCTCCTGCTTCTCTGTGGATGTAACCCCTACTTAACCCCCCCTCACCTCCCCACCCTCAAATTCCCACCCCCTGTAGCTCCAAGCCTTCATGAGGTCAAGGATCTCTTCTTCCACCTATGCCCAGCAGGGCCTTCCGCTCTTACACATACAACTGAAGCCTTGGATCTCTCCCTAAGTGCTCCCAGGCTGGTGGTTTAGACCCTGGGAGCTCTGGTTAGTTGGTATTGTTGCTCTCCTCATGGGGGCACAAACCCTTTCAGCTCCAGTGGTCTTCATTCTAACTCCTCCATTGGGAACCCCATGATCAGTTCAATGGCTAGTTGTGAGCATCTGCCTCTGAATATGTCAGACTCTTGCAGACCTCTGAGGAGACATCTATATTAGGCTCTTATGAGCATGCACTTCCTGACTTCCACATCAGCATCTACCTTTGGTGACTGCACATGGGATGGATACTCAGGTGGAATGGTCTTCAGATGGCCCCTCCTTCAGTTTCTGTCCCTCACTTTGTCTCCATATTTTCTCCCTTGAGTATTTTGTTGCTCCTTCTAAGAAGGACCGAATCACCCCCAATTGGTCTTCCTTCTTCATGAACTTCATGTGGCCTGTGAGTTGAATCTTGGGCATTTCAAGGTTCTGGGCTAATATCCAATAATCAGTGAGTGAATACCATGTGTGTTCTTTTGTGATTGGCTTACCTCACTCAGAATGATAATTTCTAGTTCTATCCATTTACCTAGGAAACACTCGAATTCATTGTTTTTAATATCCATTGTGTAAATATACCACATTTTTTGAATCCATTCCTCAGTTGAAGGACATCTGGGTTCCTTCCAGCTCCTAGCTATTATAAATAAGGCTGCTATGAACATAGTTGAACATATATCCTTGTTATATGTTCAAGCATTTTCTGGGTATATGCCTAGGAGTGGTATAGCTGGATCCTCAGTTAATGCTATGTCCAATTTTCTGAGGAACCGCCACACTGATTTCCAAAGTGGTTCCACCATCTTGCACTCCCACCAACAATGGAGGAGTGTTCCTCTTTCTCCACACCCTCGCCAGCATCTATTATCACCTGAGTTTTTAACCTTAGACATTCTGACTGGTGTGAGATGGAATCTCAGGGTTGTTTTGATTTGCATTTCCCTGATGACTAAGGATACTGAACATTTCTTTAGGTGCTTCTCGGACATTTGAGTTTCCTCAGTTGAAAATTCTTTGTTAAGCTCTATACCCCATTTTTTAATAGGGTTATTTGGTTGTCTGGAGTCTAATTTCTTGAGCTCTTTGTATATTTTGGATATTAGCCCTCTATCAGATGTAGGATTGGTAAAGATCTTTTCCAATTTGTTGGTTTCATTTTGTCCTATTGACAGTGTCCTTTGCCTTACAGAAACTTTGCAATTTTATGAAGTCCCATCTATCAGTTCTTGATCTTAGAGCATATGCCATTGGTGTTCTGTTCAGGAACTTTTCCCCTGTGCCCAAGTATTTGACTCTTCCCCACCTTCTCGTCTATTAGTTTCAGTGTATCTGGTTTTATGTGGAGGTCCTTTATCCACTTAGACTTGAGCTTTGTACAAGGAGATAAGATTTGGTACAGAGACAGGCAGGAAGATCAATGGGATAGAATTGAAGACCTAAAAATTAACCCACACACCTATGGTCACTTGATCTTTGACAAAGGAGCTAAAACTGTCCAGTGGAAAAAGGACAGCATTTTCAACAAATGGTGCTGGTTCAACTGGAGGACAACATGTAGAAGAATGAAAATTGATACATTCTTATCTCCTTGGTGTCATTGTTTTTAATTGCTGAATAATAGTCCATTGTGAACATCAACAACATTGTTCTGTATCCATTCTTTGATTGAAGGTCAGCTAGATTGTTTCCAGGGTCTGACTATTATGACTAAAGTTGCTATCAACATAGTGGATCATGCATCCCTGTTGTATGATGGTGTATCTTTTGGATCTAAGCCCCGGAGTGGGATAGGTGGATCATAAAGTAGAACTATTTACAACTTTCAGAGAAACCATCAAATGATTTTCAGAGTAGTTATACAAAGTTTGCAATCCCATCAGCAATGGAGGAGTGCACTCTTTTCTCTCTATCCTACCCAGCATGTACAGTCACTTGAGTTTTTTAACTTAGCCATGCTAGTTGGTGTAAGGTGGAATATGAGTAATTTTAATTTATATTCCCCTGATTACTAAGGATGTTGACCATTTCTTAAGTGCTTCTCAGACATTTGAGATTCCTGTATTGAAAGTTCTCTGTTTAGTCTGTACCACATATTAAAAATTGGGTTATTTGGCTTGTTGGAGTCTAACTTCTTGAGCTCTTTACATATTTCCGATATTTGTCCTCTGTCAGATGTCGCACTAGTGAAGACTTTTTCTCAATCTGTAGACTGTCATTTTGTCCTATTAACAGTGTCATTTGTCTTACAGAAGACTTTCAGTTTTATTAGATCTCATATATCAAATGTTGATCTTAGAGCCTGAGATATTGGTGTTTTGTTCATGAAATTGTCTCCTGTACCAATGCATTCAAGGCTTTTCAAAGAGTCTCTTCCATTAGATTTAGTATATATTGTTTTATGCTGACATCTTTGATCCACTTGGACAACAGTTAATGTGCAGGGTAATAAATATGGATCTATGAGTATTCTTCAACATTCAGACATTTAGGTAGATAAGTACCAATTGCTGAAGGTCCTTTCTTTTTTTCATTTTATGGTTTTTGCCTATTTGTCAAAATTCAAGTGTTCATAGGTATGTGAGTTTATTTCTAAGTTTTTGATTCTATTCCATTGATCAACCTGTCTGTTTCTGTACCAAAATTCTGTATGCAATTTTTGTCACTATTGCTCTGTAGTATATCTTGATGTGAGGTTATAGTGATTCCTCCACAAGTTCTTTTATTTTTCAGTTTCATTTTGGCTAACCTGCTGGCTTTTTGTTTTTGCATATGCGTTTGAGAATTTCTCTTTCAGTTCCCATAGTATGAAAAATCTAAGCTTATCTCAAGACTAGGTTACAAGTAAAGGAGACTCATATCATGTGTACTGGCTGATTTTGTATTTCAACTTTACACAAGCTGGAGTTATCACAGAGAAAGGAGCTACCCTTGAGAAAATGTTTCCATGAGATCAAGCTATAAGACATTTTCTCAAAATTAGTGGTCAAGGACGGGAGATTCTGTTGTGGGAAGTGCCATTCCTGTGCTGATACTCCTAGGTTCTATAAGAAAGCAACTTGAGCTAACCAAGAGAAGCAATCCAGTAATCAGCACCCACTCTATGGCCTCTGCATGAGCTCCTTCCTCCAAGTGCCTTCCCTGTATGAGTTCCTGTTCTGACTTCCTTTGGTGATGAATAGCAATGTGGAAGTATAGCCTGAATGAACCCTTTCCTCTCCAACTTGCTTCTTGGTTGTGATATTTTGTGCAGGAATACAAACCCTGACTAAGACACTATGGTTATTTGATTTGGCTTAAATAATTACTAGGATGTAATATTCTGAATGTCTTCAATGTAGAAGCCAAATTTCAGGAACAAACACCACTTATAATCAAGTACATAGTACAATATGTTCACAGAGTTTCAAAACTATATCTTTGTACTTTCATGGTACTTTCAAGAAGGTCAGTAGTTGGTAGAGGGAGTAAAAGTTGAGCATAGAAAATTCCAAGTTCTACGAGCCCCTGTTATAAAAAGCATTTAATTTTCTGAAGAAAAAAGCTCATATTAAAAGGGGATAGAGACTTTTGACTGTCTTAAGCTCATGAAGAGGGTTGTGTACAAGTCTAGCTATTATGGTTTTATAAGTACAACATCAACATATTGTCCAGAATAAATCATTTCAGTGTACTTCTTCCTATTATGACTCTAAACAGATTTTTACATACTATTCTGAGTTATATACTGATCTTTCTGGAGAGTGGGGTGAGGGAAGTCTTTCATATGGCCTCACCCAGAGAAAAGTAACTACTGTAGTTGATGGTTATTAGGGCAGTGACTCATTCTTGGAGCTCTAGACACTTGTTGGTTGAATGCTCTCCATATATCACTAACTGCACATTGGAATCTGTACATATTAAAAAGAAAGACAATGTTATATAGAGGCCTGGGAAGAAGTCTTATTAAAATCACACTATGATTACAGAGAACTGATGTTTGATCATAAGAACACACACTTGGCAGCTCATATATGACTGAGAAATTAGCTTTAGTTCAGGTGGTTCCTATGGCTCTTTTAGGTACCTCTACTCACATCCACATACAAACAAAAAATTCTAGGCATATACATAATTAAATGTAAACAAATGAACAAAGCAAAAAGACATAAAACTGAAAGAATATATGCTTGGTAGCTTTTATAGTTAGGGATTCAAGAGGGGAATGAGAGTGAATATTATACTGTATACATGAATAAAATTATATATATATATATATATATATATATATATATATATATATATATAGTTTTTTTAAAGAGAGACAGAGGGCATGAACACTAGTTGGAGGAATATAAATAACACCAGGAATGGATATGTGCCATTACAAAATATTCCAGGGACATTTATATGATTTTGATGGTAATAAGAAGTTCATTGGCCATGGTTTTGTTAATTGGGCAAAGCATCCATAGCACCAAAAATAAAGACAATTTAGCTAGTGGTTACAAACCTACACTTTCCATAGAAATATATGCCACCCCATTGTTTAACTTATCCAACTACTCCAGAAGTACATGGAAAACAAAGAACTATTATTTTTTGCTCAAGGTAATAGTAGCAATAGCAGGAAGGATAAGATTTCTTCACTTGTCTGAGATTATATCAAAGGAATAGTTTCTGACCATCATGTAAATGTAGAACAATAAAAAGGTCCCAACAGGAAACAGACGATATAAAAACTTGTCCAGAGATATGAAGATGTTCTCTTCAGGCTAATCTGTACTGCACTGGTCTATCTGGTACATTTGGGAACCTAGGGGACCTGCACTAAATAGCAAAGACAAAACCAGAGAATTCTGGAGCTGTGACAAGATGTGTCCATCTGTCCTGATAATTTGTATGGGTCCAGGATGCTACTGAATGCCCCAAGGACTACATAGGTTGATCAAACACTGTGCAAGTATCATTTCAAGTCAGGGCACAGCTGGGACAAGAATATCCCTGCTCATATCCTGGAGTTTTACTGCTCTTGTATTCATGAAAAAGGATGAAACTGTAATTGCTTATCTTGTAGTGATCAAACATCAAAATCAGGTCATAATGTATATGAATACTAAGTACTTCATTTATTGAGCCATCTCAACACCCCTAAATCTCTAGCTATAAATATTCATTCTTTCACTTCAGTTCTTTTAGAGAATGCAAATGCACACAAACCCTTCTAATAAAGATAGAATATATTTTCCTTATATGTAGAGAGCCGTAGAAAGCAGAGACATCTCTGGCAATCCGATGCTCTCACAAGTTCTGTAATTTACTGTCTTTGTGTGAGGGGAAAGCGCTCGAAGTCACAAGCCCATCCCGGGGCATATAGGATTTTATGGGCATTTAACCAACCAGGTATGTACACATCACTCCAGGGGGTATTTAACCAGGGACTTCTCGGGGCTCGGGGCCTTTTCCGCCAGCCGGTTCCCACCAGCCGGCTTTTTCCCAGCGGGTCTTTCCTCTATAACATCGTAATAAAGATCTGCTGAAGAACTTTGGTGTCTGTGTTATCTCGCGGGCGAGAACACGCCACCGACACTTATATGTGTATTATAGCATATTAGAAAATAAAACTTTTCATAGATGTATAGAAAGAGGATAGTGACTGATCATCATGATGCATACTATAAATGCTAAATGCATGAGAGCAGTATTGATGGTACTCAGCAGAAGCATACACTGAGACAGAACTTACCCAGCCAAGAAGAGAGGCTTTACTGGATTTTACACTGCACATGGCTTCCTTACTTTTCTTCACTCCACAAATCAAGGTCAAGACAAATAATACTGAAACCTTTAGAAGTATTATAAAACATAGATAGCAGATGAGAAAAAATATAGGAATGTGTATCCTATCATGTTTCTTGTTGGATACAATTAGTCCTGAGAGTCCTGGAGTGACTCATAGGTTCATATTATAGTAATTCATGTTTTATAGTTGAAGGAAGAAGCAGATATTTTATTTTCATTATTTTACACTATATCTTAGGATAGTTTGCTTCCATGTATGTCTGTGAACCAAATTCATAAAACCCAAAAAGACCAGAGAGGGTATTGAATATCTTAGAACTACAGTTGCAGATGGCTGTGAGCTGTAATGTGGGTGTTCATAGCACAACTCAGTACCTCTCAAACAATGGTCAGTGATCCTAACTTCTGGCTAATGTTCTATCCCTGGATGTGGAGAGTATTGTTGTAGCTACCAGTTTCACTAATAAGTCTACACACAGAAGAAATGTTGGAAGTATTAGTAAGTGGCAGAAGGGAAGTATGATATGATAGCTTTTTAGAAATTAAAAGCTTCAAACCAGAAATACACTGAGGCCTATTGAGTGATTGGGTAGTAATGAAACCTGAAGGTTTTGTCTCCATTAATCTACTAGTGGCACATATATAGGAAACCTGATGAGGTGAGATACCAAGACACAGATTGATGTAAAAGCAAGAGGTTTACTTTCTGACACATTGAGGTCAACCTTCAATTAGTCCCTCAAGGCAAGTGACTAGAAGGTGAACCTAAATGGCTATTACAAGCAGTTTTAATACATATTATGGGCACAGGTTACATCAGCAAGGTTACAGTTCAAACTTATTGGCTAAGCATATTGATCTTTGAATCTATTGGCTAGCTAGCATGACATCCATTTGAACCCTACCTGGGACTTCCCGGAGGGTCAGGAGCCCCGTCCAGCAGGGCATTAAATAGGGGTCCAGGTCACCTGAAAGAAAGGGGGGGGACAGGCAGACACAAAGAACAGGGGCTTGTCTATAGGCTGATCAAACCACCTATTTTACTTTTTTCACAAAGGGGCTATATACACAAAAAATCAGGATGTGGGGAAGGAGATGATGCAGGAGTGTAGGTGTTCAGGGGTAGTAGAGTTATCTTCCAGAACAGGATATCAGCTGGGTAAAGTTTCAGGGGACAGGTCACTATGACTCTGCCTATGATTCATTTTTCCTTATCTAAGTTAGTACTATCCACCAAGGCTACCAAAGGTCTATGACTATCCACAGGATTGCCTCTAACAGTCAGGTGACTATCAGTCAGTTTATTCTGCAGTTTTTCTGAGAATGTTTTACTCAAGAATGTTCCTGTGGGTGGAAAATAGAACTTGGCCTAACCTTGATCCCCAGGCAAGAATGGGAAGCTGTAAGGAGGGTGTGAGACTGGAGAAAGCCCTTAGAATCACTCACAGGCTAGTAGAGCTATCAGGAAAAAGCTTCAGAGTCTAGAAGGACTACAACATGAGCCCTTGAGAGATTTAGGTCAGCTTGCTGAGCTGAGAAATTCTACGATAACAGGGAGCCAGGAGGAGAAAGAGCAGAGAAAGATGAAAGAATATGAAAGGGAGATGAAAATAGAAAAGTTACAGAAAAAGATTTTACAAAGAATCTTGGTTACAGTATTTAGGAAAAGCTGAAAAGAGAGACCTCAACCAAAGAGAGACAGAAATCCCCTTGAAAAGAACCAGTGACCATATTGCATGGAGAGGAGCCACTGGGCCCCAGAGTGCCCCCAACAGACAGAAGCAGGGAATGGGAAATACTTATGTAACTTTTGAAGCATTCTTAGCATGTGTGAGATAAGTAAAAAGAAAAAAACCTTCATAGAGCAGATGTAAATAAACAATTTCATTAAGTATAGATATGCAGAAGTCTTTTATGTAGTTAATGAATATATTAGTTATAGAATAAATGACAATATAACTTTTTTAATAGGGTAGTTTCTAACTGTGATCTATGTTATAACATGGTTTCAATGATTTTATTCAGTACCAAACTTAAATACAACACAGGAGATACACATTGCAACAAAAGAGAAGTCCAAGAATAAACTTTTTTCAATAGATATTTCTTGAAACTTATGTATGTGGTTCTGAAGATGAAGTGTTGGTTGGTGAGAAATCTAATGTGTATGATTTTCTGTTTTGATTGGTAAGTTTTGTTCCATGCATAAAACCCTTTTCCATGATACCTATGATTGCCTGGTAGATCATGAATATGCATAAGATAATAAACATAAGGATTCCCATAAAGTATAATTTTAAGGACTCTGTTTATTACACAAAGTCAGTAGTAGGCTAGAAAAGTTGATTATGCCTAGTTCATTATATTTTTTCTGGTATGTTTGGTGAAACGAGAGGCTGCTATGAAACTATGAGTTAGAATGATCTGATTGCTTTGCTTGGATCATGGAGTATTTACAGCTTGATAAAATTCATGTTCCAGGTTGATAATTGTTTTGTGTGCAAAGAAATATTTCTGTAACTCAAGACCAATGTATCCAAGGTTGCTAAACTACCTCTGCACCTACTCTCCCAGTCTGACTTAGTCCTTTTCTATAGTGTTCTACCTTGGAAATATTATTATTATTATTATTATTATTATTATTATTATTATAAAATAATATTAATATTATTTTAATAATATTAATTTTAATATTATTAAAAATAATATTTTTGCCTTTTTTGTTTGAATTAAAATGTCCTGCATTGGCTCACACGTAGGTGTACTTAGTCCCCTTTTGATAGATTGCTTGGGAAAGATTAGGAGGTATGACATTATTGGCAGAATTGTATCAAGGTGGGTTGATTCTGAGGTTTCAAAACCCCAAGCTATTATTTTGTAATTTTTCTCACTCTGAAAATGTGAGTCCACAATTTTTTTTTAATTTCTTTTTTTTTGAACATGAAATGCTTTTTTAATAGCATGTTTTACAAGGGGAGGGGGTAAGAGGGTCCAGGTGGTGGAAAAGTACAAAATCTTCTTGGCCTGTGCCTTGAAACATGTCATGGTCTATATGGTACACTGCCTTGAATTATGATCTACCTGCAGTTCTTCAGAAGATATGGTACACTGCTTGAGTTATGGTCTCCCTGCTATTCTTAAGAAGAAATGGTACTCTGCTTTGAGTCTATCTGCAGTTGCTAAGCAGGATCTTGCAGTTGCCAAGCTTCAGAGGACATTGTGCAGGTGGGGAAAGGTAGGGGGTAAGGGTAAGGGCGAGGGTCCTGGCTTCTGGCATCTCCCCCTTCTCTGTTTAGTTAGAGAAGGCGTCTTATGTTCAATCCCAACTATGTGAGTTTTGAATTTGGATGTCTAATTATGGGGGGTCTTAGACAAGTTCACAACCCCAAAACACTGATGTGAGACAAGTCACATCGATGGTCGAAGGCTTTAGGCTGTTGACGATGGGCAACGTCAAGGGACTCTGATGTGGGTGAAAGGAGGGTGAGAGCCCTGTCTTAGGCCATGTAGGCTGCACCCACTCCCAGCACCACGCACTCCTTTTCGGCTGCATTGGGTGGGCCCCTGGGAAGTGGACCTACAATAATCCCGTCATTGGGCTAACTCACAGCCATCCTAGTCTCTTGTAAATGTTCAAGTTACCAACCATTTGTCAGTTTGGGGTGTAATATTGTCATAAAGGAAGGCTCCCCAATGTTAGCGGCCATATCAAGGGTGGCCTTGGTTTAGGAAAAAGCCAATTTTTGTTGTGGTGATCAAGAGGCCAAGCTCTCTAGCGAGAGAAATGAGGGCAAAGCCAGGCATACCAGGAACCCTTCTGGAGGGCGTGGAAGTCTAGGGGTCGACCGTAGGGGGAGGCAGGGGAGCTGACAGCTGTGTCAGTCTCCTGCGGAGTCACTTCTGGATCCTCTGCAATTTTCAGCTGATGGTAATGAACTTCAACTGCCTTCTTGATGGCAGCATCAACCTGGTTCCGTGGACGACAGGTCACAGGCGATGATCTCTGTCTTGCTCAATCTTGATGTCGTGCGCACATCCTCTCAATGAGGGTCCGTCCGGATGGGTCCGTGCCTCGAGCCCCACGTCTGGGTGCCACTTGACCCGACTGGCGGGTCGTGGTTATTCGTGGGGGCGAGGAGGACTGCAACCTGCTATTCTTCAGAAGATATGGTACACTGATTGAGTTATGGTCTCCCTGCTATTCTTCAGATGATATGGTACACTGCTTTGAGTCTATCTGCAGTTGCCAAGCAGGATCTTGCAGTTGCCCAGCTTCAGGGGACCTTGTCAGGTGGGAAAAGGTAGGGGGTGAGGGTAAGGGCGAGGCTCCTGGCTTCTGGTCCATCTGGGTTAGAACTTCTAATAGCAGGCATCACGGGTGATTCAATTTTACCTGGAAAGAAAAAAGAAGGGGATTCTCAGGGAGATTTCTCTTCCCTGGATGTAAATTGTTATTCATCGTATTTATGATTGGCCTGGCTTTGTGAGGGTATCTATTTTTTTCATTAATATTTGTGGTAGCCGGATAGCTGTGCCTTCTGTGGTATTGGGCAGGCATATCAGTCCTCGGCTCCATAAGGGAACTGGGACTGGGGCATTCCCTTTAGGGGTATGAGGGTCCTTCCCCATATCTGTGGCAAAGTTTTGTTGGTCTTGGTGGTGCCCAAGGTCACCAACATGGTCAGCAAGAGATTTGCCATGAGCTTTCAGCTTTAGAGAGAGAAAAGTGAACAAGGCATGATGGAGAGTATTTCAGGGGGACTCCTTCTGAGGGGGTACCGTTCCCCCTCTTTTGTTTTTAAAGCCAATTTTTCAGAGTTCTTGTAAAATCAGGGCAGAAGCGCCAACAGTTGCTCCTTCCACACTCAGAGAGTCATGAAGGCCTTATTTAAGGATATATAAATCTATATTAATAATCTTTTGTCAAAGGACTTTTATAGCTCCACTGACAATTAATCAGACTATATGATATATCGATTAGAAATAGCTTTTTCTACTTTTTGTGAGATTACCTCTCTTTTGTCAATTAACTGTTGAGGAAGTTAGGGTTTACCTCTCTCTTGAGAATATTGAACAGAGATTTAAATTCTTTTGTGGAGAGCTTAAAATAGTATCTTAGCCAATTTGCATCTCCTAGAAACTTTTGAAATTAATTTAAAATAAATAGACTTCCTTTTTTTTAAATCCTTTATCTGTGTGGGGTTTTTATTGGGTATTATACGTATTTACCTTTCAATGTTGTCTCCTTTCTCATTCTCCCCCCAAATCCCTTATCCCCTACCCCTTCCTCCTAATTTTTGTGATGGTGTGCTCCAAACATCCTCCCAGTCCCATCTCCCTGCTCTCGAATTCCAACACAGTAGGGGATCCAAACTTTTGGGGACCTTGGCCCTCCACTTTCACTGGAGTCTAACAAGGTCACCCTCAATTCCCTATACAGGTGCGTGAGTCCCTCCCTTTGTGCTCTCTGGTTGGTGGTTTAGACTTTGGGAGTTCTGGTTGAAACTTTTGATGCTCCTTCTAAAAAGGACCAACGCATTCATACTTTGATCTTCCTTCTTCTATGTGAGTTTTATGTGGTCTATATGAAGATTCTTAGAAATTGTGAGCTTTTGGGCTAATATCCACTTATCAGTGAGTGCATACCATGTATGTTCCTTTGAGATTGGGTCATCTCACACAAGATGATATTTTCCAGCTCCATCCATTTGCCTAGGAATTTTGTGAACTGATTGTTTTTAATAGCTGAGTAGTACTCCATTGTATAAATGTACCACATTTTCTGCATCCATTCTTCTGTTGAAGGGCATCTGGGTTCTTTCCAACTTCTGGCTATTATAAATAAGGCTGCTATGAACATGGTGGAGCATGTGTCCCTGTTGTATGTTGAAACTTCTTTTGGGTATATGCCCAGGAGTGGTATAGCTGGGTCCCTAGGTAACGTTATGTTCAATTTTCTGAGATACCGCCAGACTGCCTTCCATAGTGGTTGTACCAGTTTACAATCCCACCAACAATGGAGGAGTGTTCCTCTTTCTCCACATCCTCGCCAACATGTACTGTCACCTGTGTTTTTGATCTTAGCCATTCTGACTGATGTGAGGTGGAATCTCAGTGTTGTTTTCATTTGCATTTCCCTGATGACTAGGGATGCTGAACACTTCTTTAGGTGCTTCTCAACCATTCGAGATTCCTCAGTTGAGAATTCTTTGTTCAGGTCTGTGCTCCATTTTTTAATAGGGTTCTTTGATTGTCTAGAGTCTAATTTCTTCAGTTCTTTGTATACCTTGGATATTAGCCCTTTATCAGATGTAGGGTTGGTGAATATCTTTTCCCAATCTGTTGGTTGCCGCTCTGTCCTATTGACTGTGTCCTTTGCTTTACAGAAGCTTTGCAGCTTTATGAGGTCCCATTTGTCAATTTTTGGTCTTAGAGCACAGGCCATTGGCGTTCTGTTCAGGAACTTTTTCCCTGTGCCTATGTATTCCAGGCTTTTTCCCAGTTTCTCTTCTATTAGTTTCAGTGTGGCTGGTTTTAGGTGGAGGTCCTTAATCCACTTGGAATTGAGCTTTGTACAAGGAGATAAGTATGGATCAATTTTCATTTTTCTACATGCTGACCACCAGTTGGACCAGCACCATTTGTTGAAAATGCTATCTTTTTTCCATTCGATGGTTTTAGCCCCTTTGTCAAAGATTAAGTTACCATAGGTATGGGGGTTCATTTCTGGGTCTTCTATTCTATTCCACTGATCCTCCTGCCTGTCTCTGTTCCAATACCATGCAGTTTTTATCAATATTGCTTTGTAGTACAGCTTGAAGTCGGGGATGGTGATTCCTCCAGAAGTTCTTTTATTGCTGAGAGTAGTTTTTGCAATCCTGGGTTTTTTGTTATTCCAAATAAATTTTAAGATTGCTCTTTCTATCTCTGAGAAGAATTGAGTGGGAATTTTGATGGGGATTGCATTAAATCTGTAGATGGCTTTTGGCAAAATAGCCATTTTTACTATATTAATCCTTCCAATCCATGAGCATGGGAGATCTTTCCATCTTCTGAGATCTGCTTTGATTTCTTTCTTCCGGGGAATGAAGTTCTTGTCATACAGGTCTTTTACTTGCTTGGTTAGGTTCACACCAAGGTATTTTATATTATCTGTGACTATTTTGAAGGGTGTCATTTCCATACTTTCTTTCTCAGCCAGTTTATCTTTTGAGTAGAGGAAGGCTACTGATTTGCTTGAGTTAATTTTATATCCAGACACTTTGCTAAAGTTGTTTATCAGGTTTAGGAGTTCTCTGGTGGAAGTTTTGGGGTCACTTAAGTATACTATCATATCATCTGCAAATAGTGAGATTTTGACTTCTTCCTTTCCAATTTGTATCCCTTTGACCTCCTTGTGTTGCCTAATTGCTCTGGCTAGGACTTCCAATACTGTATTAAATAAGTAGGGGGAGAGTGGGCAGCCTTGCCTAGTCCCTGATTTTAGTGGGATTGCTTCAAGTTTCTCTCCATTTAGTTTAATGCTGGCTACTGGTTTGCTGTAAATTGCTTTTACTATGTTTAGGTATGGACCTTGAATTCCTGACCTTTCCAAGACTTTTATCATGAAGGGGTGTTGAATTTTGTCAAATGCTTTCTCAGCATCTAGTGAGATGATCATGTGTTTTTTTTCTTTGAGTTTGTTTATATAATGGATTACATTGATGGATTTCCGTATATTGTACCAACCCTGCATTCCTGGGATAAAGCCAACTTGATCGTGATGGATAATTGTTTTGATGTTTTCTTGAATTCGGTTCGCTAGAATTTTATTGAGTAATTTTGCATCAATGTTCATAAGGGAGATTGGCCTGAAGTTCTCTTTCTTTGTTGGGTCTTTGTGTGGCTTAGGTATGAGTGTAATTGTGGCTTCAAAGAATGAGTTGGGTAGTGTACCTTCTGTTTCTATTTTGTGGAATAGTTTGAAAAGAATTGGGATTAGATCTTCCTTGAAGGTCTGATAGAATTCTGCACTAAAACCGTCTGGTCCCGGGCTTTTCTTTGTAGGGAGACTTTTAATGACTGCTTCTATTTCTTTTGGGGTTATGGGACTGTTTGGATGGTTTATCTGGTCCTGATTTAACATTGGCAACTGGTATTTGTCTAGGAAATTGTCCATTTCATCCAAATTTTCCAATTTTGTTGAATACAGGCTTTTGTAGTAGGATCTGATGATTTTTTTAATTTCCTCAGTTTCTGTTGTTATGTCCCCCTTTTGAGTTCTGATTTTATTAATTTGGATACTGTCTCTCTGCCCTCTGATTAGTCTAGCTAAGGGTTTATCTATCTTGTTGATTTTCTCAAAGAACCAGCTCCTGGTTTTATTGATTCTTTGGATAGTTCTTTTTGTTTCAATTTGGTTGATTTCAGCCCTGAGTTTAATTATTTCCTGCCTTCTACTCCTCTTGGGTGTATTAGCTTCTTTTTGTTCTAGGTCTTTCAGGTGCTCTGTCAAGCTGTTAGTGTATGCTCCCTCCAGTTTCTTTTTGTAGGCACTTAGAGCTATGAATTTTCCTCTTAGCACTGCTTTCATTGTATCCCATAAATTTTGGCATGGTGTGTCATCATTTTCATTAAATTCTAAAAAGTTTTTAATTTCTTTCTTTATTTCTTCCCTTACCTGATTATCAAGGAGTAGGGTGTTGTTCAGTTTCCATGTAAATGTGGGCTTTCCATTCTCTTTGTCATTTTTGAAGACCAGCTTTAGACCATGGTGATCTGATAGGATGCAGGGAATTATTTCAATTTTCTTATATCTGTTGAGGCCTGTCTTGTGCCCAATTATATGGTCTATTTTGGAGAAGGTACCATGAGGTGTTGAGAAAAAGGTATATTCTTTTGCTTTAGGGTGAAATGTTCTATAGATATCTGTTAAGTCCATTTGGTTCATAACTTCTGTTAGTTTTATTGTATCTCTATTTAGTTTCTGTTTCCATGATTTATCCATTGCTGAGAGTGGGGTGTTGAAGTCTCCCACTATTATTATGTGAGGTGCAATGTGTGTTTTGAGCTTTAGTAAGGTTTCTTTTATGAAATTCGATGCTCTTGTATTTGGCGCATTGATATTCAGAATTGAGAGTTCATGTTGGTTGACTTTTCCTTTGACAAGTATGAAATGCCCTTCCTTATCCTTTTTGATAGTTTTAAGTTGAAAGTTGATTTTATTCGATATTAGAATGGCTACTCCCGCTTGTTTCTTAGTGCCATTTGCTTGAAAAATTGTTTTCCAACCTTTTACTCTAAGGTAGTGTCTGTCTTTGTCACTGAGGTGGGTTTCCTGTAAGCAGCAAAAAGCTGGGTCCTGTTTGCATATCCAGTCCGTTAGCCTATGCCTTTTTATTGGGGAATTGAGTCCATTGATGTTAAGAGATATTAAGGAGAGGGTGTTCTTGCTTCCTGTCATTTTTGCTAATAGTGGAGACATCGTTTGTGTGGTTATCTTCTTTTGGGTTTGATGGAAAAGGATTATTTTCTTGCTCTTTCTGGGGTATGATTGCCCTCCTTGTATTGGAGCTTTCCTGCTATTATCCTTTGTAAAGCTGGATTTGTGGGAAGATACTGTGCAAATTCAGTTTTGTCATGGAATATCTTAGTTTCTCCATCTATGGTAATTGAGAGTTTTGCTGGGTAAAGTAGCTTGGGCTGGCATTTATGTTCTCTTAGGGTTTGTATGATATTTGTCCAGGATCTTCTGGCTTTTATAGTATCTGGTGAGAAGTCAGGTGTAATTCTGATAGGTTTGCCTTTATATGTTATTTGGCCTTTTTCCCTTACTGCTTTTAAAATTCTGTCTTTGTTTTGTACATTTTGAGTCTTGATTATTATGTGACGGGAGGTATTTCTTTTTTGATCTCGTCTGTTTGGCGTTCTGTAGGCTTCTTGTGTGATTATGGGCATCTCATTCCTTAGGTTAGGGAAGTTTTCCTCAATAATTTTGCTGAAGATATTTACTGGCCCTTTAAGTTGGGAATCTTCACTCTCATCTATACCTATTATCCTCAGGTTTGGTCTTCTCATTGTGTCCTGGATTTCCTGGATATTTTGAGATAGCAACTTTTTGCATTTTGCATTTTCTTTGATAGTTGTGTCAATATTTTCTAAGGTATCTTCTGCACCTGAGATTCTTTCTTCTATCTCTTGTATTCTGTTGGTGATGCTTGTGTCTATGACTCCTGATTTCTTTTTTAGGTTTTCTATCTCCAGGATAGTCTCCCTTTGTGATTTCTTTATTGTTTCCACTTCCATTTTTATGTCCTGGATGGTTTTGTTCAATTCCTTCATCTGTTTGTTTGTGTTTTCTTGTAATTCTTTAAAGGATTTTTGTGTTTCTTTAAGGACTTCATCCTGTTTTCCTGTGTTCTCCTCAAGTTTTTTGATAGTGTTATTTACTTCCTTCTTGTAGTCCTCTAGCATCATCATTAGAAATGATTTTAGATCTGGTTCTTGTTTTCCTGGTGATATGGGGAGTTCAGGACTTTCTAATGTGGGAGAACTAGGTTCTGATAATGGCAAGTACCTTGGGTTGCTGGTGCTTGTGTTCTTGCGCTTGCCTTTCACCATCTGGATCACCTTTGTGCTATCAGTGCTGTCTCTGACTGGGGCCTGTCTTTCCTATTATCTAGGTTGTGTCAGAACTGTTTGAGATGGGTTTTGCTGCTTGAGTTAGAGATGAGGCCCAAGATGTGCTCGGTGCTCAGGTGGAAACCGGAAGGGGCCGGGGCTCCGGGTCAGGAGCGGATTCCTGGATCCCAATGAGTCCCAGTGGGTCCCAGTGGGTCCCAGTTGCTCCCTGATTGGGGGCGAGCACTGCCACCTCCTAGCCTAAGAAACTGCTTGAGCTAGCTTGAGCCACGGAGAGCCCCGCTCCCTCTAGGTTCTGTGAGATTGGGTGCAGAGCTGACTCTCGGGATCTGCTCTGGCACAGACCGGAAGGAACCCACGCTCCGGGCCCTGGAGTGAACTCCTGGGTCCCAGTGGGTCCTAGCCACTCCCTGTTCGGGGGCAAGCACTGCCACCTCCTAGCCCAAGACCCTGCTTGGCACAGAGGTCCTGCGAGCCCCGCTTCCTCTGGAGTCTGGGAGATTGGGTGCAGAGCTGCCTCCCGGGATCCGCGAGTGCTCGGGCCCAGACCGGATGGAGCCCGCTCCAGGCCAGGAGCGAATTCCTGGGTCCCAGTGGGTCCCTGTTGCTCCCTGTTTGGGGTGAGTGCTGCTTTTTCCTTACCTGGGATGCTTTGTGAGTTCAAGCTCCTGGGAGTCCCTGTTTTTCTTGGTTTTCTGCGGTTGGGTACTGAGCTGCTGCCTGCGACCTGCTCTAGGCTCGGTCCCAAACCGGAAGTCCCCGTGAGTCCACAATTTAAATGCTTTGGTTTATACATTTTCTTGGCTATAAGATTTTATCACAGCAATAGAAGAGTATTTAGGACACTTGCCTTCATAGTAAGGACAGAATTGAATAACTAATTGAGAAAAACCTCTTCACATTTACAAATATGTTATGAGAGCTGACATCTTAGGTGAAAACCATGTAGTCAGAAAGCCTTACTTTTTGTAAAAAAAAAAAAATGAGTTTTAAATTCTAAGAATAATCTATCTCTCCTTTCAGTTTGTGAAAATACTAGTACCTTAAGATATTCAAATATTTAAGATTTACTTACTTTTAATATATGCATATTAGTGGTTTGTGGCAGAAATTTCCCTATCGAATCTATTTTCAGTGGGAGGCCTTTGATTGGATAGGAAAAAGGGAGGCAGAGCTAAAGGGGCAGAGACAGGAATACAGGAAGACACGCAAGGGAGAGAGGAAGGGGAGCAGAAGATGGAAGTTGATGTTTACCAGCATGGCTTTAACCAGCCTTAGGCAGAGAAGATATGAAAAAGTTCAAGTATCTGGAATATGCTGTTTTGTCTGTGTTGGCATCTTACCATTATCAATTGGCATGGAAATTATTGTGTGGGCATGCTGGGATTTGAGTATTTGATGATATATAAATCTGTTTGGTTAACTACAAGCATCTAGAGTTTTGATTTACCAGGTTAATACATATTGTGTAATCTAACATTGAAAATGTTGGTGATTGCATGGAGCCATGGAGGCAGGGGGAGAATGCAGCAACACTAACGTTTCAGGAGCCCAAGCCAGCTCCACTGAGATTGTTGCCCACCCTTGCCTGCATTAATGAGGGAATATGGCAGCTAAACTGGGAGCCAACAAGACAGGTTCATTTCTAATAACTCCCTACACTGTTTTA
>NW_021605136.1:133804-142292 GCF_004785775.1 Grammomys surdaster | reverse complement strand
TGTGTGTGTGTGTAAAGTTATTTTTTCCTTGGAAGCAATGAGAAGCATTCCCTGTTTTAATGCTGGTTTTGGAGAAAAGATTTAGGATAGGAAAGTTACTCTGATCCTCATGCAAAAGCATCACATTGACCTTTAAATCTTGCCTAAGCAAAACAGTCTCAGCAGCTAGAGACACCAGAAGGAGCATTTGCAGCAGATTGGACTCTCACTTCTGCTTCTCTGGGTAGTTTATGTCATGGCTTCAATCACTGTGGGTGTAGCACCATAATACTGTAGACAGTTATAACTTGCAACATCTTCATCCTGTAGGCTGTTGATCTTAAGAAAAAACTTTGTGCCAGATCCACTGCCACTGAATCTTGATGGGACTCCATTTGCCAAACTAGTTGCAGCATAGATCAGGCACTGAGGAGATTTCCCTGGTTTTTGCTGATACCATGCCAACCAGTTACCAATGTTTGAACTTGCCAGGCATGTGATGGTGACACTTTCTTCCAAAGATGGAGACAGAGAGGCAGGAGACTGGGTCATCTGGATGTCACATTTACCACCTGTGAGTGAAAAATTAAAGAATTCCCATGCAATTTACCTTGCTATAAGAAAACATTTATAGAGACCAGGGAGCTCTAACCACGGTCATCTGTATAGATTTTCAGTTTATTCTGTCTTCCTTACCTGTAAGCCAGAACAGCAGCAACCCAAGGAGCTGAGTTGGCACATTCATGTCTCTGTGTAACATGTGTGACGTTGACTCCAGCAACTCCAGCACAGGGTGTGACCTGGCTATGAAGAAGCAGTCTGAACAGTGGGCTGTACTCTGGGCCCATGCAAATCAGCAAAGATCCTGTGGCCCTCTTATATTTTAGGTCAGAGAGCCAGTGCAGGTTTATTTGGGTTTATTTGTAGAAAATGTGCTTCTCTTTGGACAACAAAAGAACAACACAAGCCTATGAGATGCACATTATTTTGATATCTTTCATATTCAGTATTGGATTTTCTGTTTTATTTCCCTTATAGCAGGGGCTGGGATATATGGTACAGTTGCAAACAATATATAAATGGTTATAGGGCAATTTCATAATTATCTGTGAAGGTTATTGAAGTGGTACAGTGTCAACTGGTTTTTTTTTCTGTTTATATGTGAGATTGAATTTTGATAATAAATTTTCTCTTTTATATTTCTTCCATCTTAAACCTCCCAATACCCCTTCTTCCTCTACCCTTCTTCCTCTACTTTACCTCTTTTTTTCATTAATTATTACTGCATAAGTACATGTACTAATACAGAGGCACACATTCACACACAAAGACAAAAACACATACGTATACATATTCTTTTCTATTAACTGTTGGATTAGTGTAATGTTACACATATACATGCGCATATATATATATATATATATATATATATATATACATTCAGGGTTGATTATTATTATACAGCCAACCAATTGGTTGTGCTCTATCCTGAGAGGAAGACAGCTCCTGCTCTTAGCTTTATTCAGTTGTGTGTACTTCCTGTGTATAACTGAGACCACATGCAGTTTATTCCATCTAGTTTGGCAACTTCACTGATGCCCTCCTTTTTTCAGCTCACATTTGGGCAGTCATTTAGGTGAGAATTTTACAGGTATATCTTCTGATATCAGTAGGAGATATTATTTCAGAGCAAACTCCTAATCTTTTGGTTTTTACAGTGTTTCAACTCCAATTTTCCAACCTGCCCCTGAGCCATGTATATGGAAAAGGTTTGTAGATGTATCCCCATGATTGAGCTACACAACTCCCCATGGAACTCAGCAAGAATCATTTTTTATAACAATGATTCCCAGAAGAATAATAGAATAATACTGGAAGATATGGTTTGTGGAGAAGGGCAGGAGCTCTCATAACTAATTCATTTTTTTCAGATAAATAATCTTATTTCATTCTATTTTTGACAGAGAAGCTACCAAAAAACTACTTCCATCAAGAGAAGAGAAGTTCATAGGAATCTCTCCTTCCATCTCTGCATATGAACTCTTTACCTAGATTACGTTGGAATTATATCTGTGCCAATATTTCTATGAGAGTTCAGATTATTGCACCTGAATTGTCTCATCATAACACAATTTATTTTATTTAAAGAATATGAGTTTTTTATCAGTAATATCATTCATATCTTCGAATATACAATGGTTCCACTTGCATATGCTTTGCACATTATGCCTTCTCTAGATACTAAGAGGAGATGAAATTTAGTTTAAATTCAGAACAAAGGCATGCAAGCTGTTTGGTTATGAAAGCACGTAAGGAAGTGAAGACAGAAGCTAAACATGGGGAGTTACCATAATGAGGTACAAAGTAGATCCTAATTGGGAGTAATGATATGGTGGACTTAGCTTGATTTTCCATAATCTATTGAATGGAAAGAGTTTGGATGTGACTATAGCCATTATGTAGGATTGTAAAAATCTTCCAGGGTGATAATAATACCCATGAGAGGCCTAAAAATGATATTGTGGACAGTATTAGTTTCAAGAAGAATAGATAGGATATATTTTAAAAATAATTGACCTGAAAAATGATGAAAAGAGTGACTGAAGAATCGTTTTATAGAGCTTGCTGAAAAGAATACACCAATGAGTCTTCAGTGGAGACAAAAATTATGACCTAGACCCTGATTCTGACCATTATTATGCATCTGTTCCTGTCCTGATAACACACATGTATGTTTTCATTAATCAACTGCATCATGCTCACAAATATATAGAATTCATCAAAATGGTAATTTATTTCACTGTTGATAGTAAATGATTTGAAAAAAAGTATAGGGAAAGACATAATTTCCATAGATTAATACCATTAGCCATAATCAAGAGAGAAAAAAATAGTCAAAAGAGACTTCTCAATAGCCTTGACTGTCTTTTCACATCCTATAAAGATCATTTGTGGTCAGAGTGGAGGTCAAACTCTATGTCTATGGTTTAGGTAAAGATTTTTCTGTCATATTTGTTGATGTAATTTCATCCTATGGCCTTTATATTTTTAACTTTGAAAATTATTTAAGATGTCAACAATGAACCTCTCTCCTAGCTATATGGATAAAGAATTCAGCAGCTTCAACAACTCAGTATTGCATTATGATAGATGAATGGAAAATGAAAGAATTGTGATATTTACACTTATTCATGGTCATTGTCCTAGGACAGGCTTACATCTACAGTATAAACAATGGCCAGGATCTCCAGTCTCCAGTAACTAAATGTAGGTATGTAATGTACCCAAACCATTCTCACAGAAGTGAGTAAAGACTAGGAGAAAATGCTGGATGACAAGTGAACGAGAAACTAGAACCTTCTCTTGTTCCTAGTGTTACAGTGATTGATACTAGATAATTGCTCACTGTCTGGTGGTCTTTATTGGATAAACATTTACTCTTCCTCTCTGTACTGGAGAGATTGTAAAGCTGAAGACAAAGTTGAGTGATTGTCTAGGCGGGGACCAGAAAAAACTGAACAATGGTTAATGACAATTGTGCTCAGGAAAAAATAATGAATTGAATCTGGGTCTGTTTCTTCCTGTGAACCTACAACACCATTAGAAAGAACAATGTGTATGTTATCACACACACACACACACACACACACACACACACACACACACATGCAGTTCAATTCTTGCTACTAGGTAGAAGAAAATATTGTACTAGGATTTGTCTTAATTGATGGACTTTTTGCCTAGTATTAGAAAATAGTTAAGAGCATCAGTCTGGGGCCCCATTTTGGTCCTGTTTTGGGCCTTGTGGACAAACCTGAGCCTGGCTGAAGTTTCTATGGCCTTGTGGGAGAGTCTAAGCCTGGCTTGAGTTTGAGACCTGCTTAGTCACTTCCATACCAGAGTGACTCAACAGGACCTATTTAGCCCTGCCTCTGCTCAGCTGTTGCTGATGTAGAGCTTTTCAATTGTCCCTGTCAGTCACCCCATAACCTCTGTCACACTTCCCTGCCCCCTATGTTATCTCACCCTACCCAAACTCCTCCTCCCTATGCTCCAAGTTTAAATAAACAAGAACTTGTTACATTAAAGTTGAATTCCTGTCTCTACAAGACTCTGAGCCAGGTGTGTTTCTTTGGGCCACTGACACTTACCATCCTCCTCAGGTCTGGAGAGACCTGATTGGACCATACCTCTCTCTCCTCTTGCCTGGCCTTGCTGGCTTTAAGGAGCTGACACACCAGCATTTCATGAACTTGTCCTGTTGGTACACTCCTGTAGTCCCAGCTCTTGAGAGTAGGAGGCAGTAGTTACAGAAGTTCAAGGTCATCCTCCACTACAAGCTTAAGGCCATACAGATCTATGTAAGTCTTATATTTGATGAGAAAAAAAAGTCTCTTTTTTTAAATCAGTAAAGAAACACAAATGATAAACTATGAAACATAGTTTCAATAATTAATCTAGTAGAGGACTTATTACTTACTCCTTAAAGAAACTTTTGATCTGCATTTGAATTAGTTCAAATAAAACCATGTCTACTTGAAATAGTATTAGCCAAGGATAAAACTAATATACCAAACTCCTAGAAAATTGATAGTTATATAATAAATTTTAGGTAATTTCATATAGCTAAGTTAATATAAAACACTGTGATGTGTTTCCTCAGCAGTCTTGTGCCTTCCTGGATGGTGTTTCTGCTACTGCTGCTATAGTTAAGGGTCAAGCAAAAAAAAAAAAAAATGTTACCAAGACCAGTGCAATTGAGCATGTGAATTTTAAAGGAAGTATTATATTGAATATGAAATAACTTGAAATAATCTTTAAGGTATTAATCAAGTTATAAATTATTAAGTTAAATAATTGTATTTATTAGTACAGTTTATGATATTTGTATGTATCTATGTTTGAACGTACTTCTAAATTTTAAAATTTAAAGACTATATTATACAATATTCTCAACCTACATTTTAGGTAATATAATAAAGACCCATTGTTATAACTAATTTTTTTTGCAATTTTCTTATATCAGTGGCTTTTGTTAAGCACATTACTTCCACAGTGATGTACAATCTACAAAAGTGAAGTGAGATACTATTATACTAATGCTCCCACCCTAAAAAGAGGTGATAGAGAATTCTGATTTCATGGACTAGTTCTTCTCCATAAAGACAGAGAACAGCACTGATGAATGCTTTCTCTAGGATAGAGCTATATTTTTGCTGGAGGTATTTGAAAAAAGGAGGTCATCTGGCTTGCTCCTGCCCTGGCCACCATGCTCCTGCTCTAATTTCCTGCATTTATGGAGGCACCATCTGGCCAGTAGTGGCAGCCTGGGACTCATAAGACATAGGCATGGCTGCTGCCTCCACTGGTCAGCTCTGTGGACTCCAGTCTCCAAAACCCAGGGAATATCTGTCACCCACATGTGGTAGATATAATTCCAGTATCCAGTAGAAACTATGATCGACAGCTCCAACGTTTTGAAGTATAAGGGACTGTGCAGATGATCAGTGGTCTATATAAATTGGCTGTTTGGAAGCCATGCTTTTCACTTCCTGTATTTTCAGTTAATTCAGTCATTTTGGATTTCTGAAGGGGTTGATGACTTACAGTCTCATAGCCAACCTAGGCTACTTACTTTGAGAGAACAGATTTGAGAGGATGGTTTTTAGATGGCATTCATTCTAATGTCAGGATATAGCCAGATGCAGAACTATAGTCTTTTACGTGAGGATAAATAACAATGGTCTTATTATTGACAATAATGTTGGACTGGATATTTGGTCTATATTGTACTTTATAAATTACAAAATGGTAATACTTGTGCTCAACTTATATCTGAGATAAAAGAGTCTTAATTGGACAGAAAGGTGGAAGTGTTATGGATAGCCCTGGTCTCGTATTTTGATGCTAATTCCACTCTCCCAGGAGAGGCTGTAGATGAGGAATGAATCATGGATCAGTATACAGGTGGCTTCTTCTGAACCTTCTCCCCACCTTAATTTGTAAAATAAAGGCTAGAGCCAGTGATTGGGCAGTAGAAGGGGAGGTAGAGTGGAAAAGTTTGAGGGAGACAGAGAGAGGAAGACAAAGAAGGAGAGGAAAGGAAAAGAGACAACATAGGTGTGGATGTCACTCTTGTCTCTAGCAGTCTCATGTAGTTATTCATATAAAGGTTAGGTAATTGGGATAACAACTCTAATTACATAGGCATCTTGTAGATTGAGTATTTGATAATATGTAAATCCATTGTTTATTCTTAAACATTAAGAGTCTTCTTTCTACCTGGTACTATGAGGATAGCAGTTACTGTCTGGGGTTGAGCTGAGCACTATGAGGGTGGCAGAGTTGGCCCAGGGCCCAAGGCTACAACCATGAATACCATGGAGCTGACTGACAGAGGCAGCAGCCATGCCAACATTTCATGGTCCCTAGCTGGCTCTACTGGCCAGTTGGTGCCACTGCTGCCTTTAGTGCAAGAACATAGAACAGGAACATGGCAGCCAGGCTGGGAGCTAGCTGGATCTGTCATTTTTTTCTAATACTTCCTGCTACACTATAGCCCCTCATTAAATTTGAAATAAGTATGAAATTATGAATTGGTAAATCCTTGTATATACTTTCAAAAGCCTAAGGAAGTCCTACCCAGAACAATGCCCAGTTCAGAAAATCTGAATCACAGCTCTCAAACATTCCTCACACACAGAATATCACAATGATGGGGTCTCTATTGGTTCTATCCCATCTTGATCATTACATTTTATTTACTGCTTCTCAAGGAGTTTTTGCTTAAGTGTGATAAGTAAAATTCAGCCCTGAGTTTGTTGTAGAAGTATTACGAGAATCTGTCACATTTCAGTCAGTCATATTCTTGATCATACTGCATCTCCTTGGGGAGAAGCACCACGGTTCAGAAAAACTGAAAGATAACTTTGTTCTGGTTTATAGAACTGTCTGAATGACATACTGCCCTATTGCTGTCATTAGTTAGTGGTGGCATCTTTAGCATACTGCTGTTTCATGAGAGGTCTCAGACTCACTGCCACTGAAGAAAACTGAGACCCCAGAAGCAATTGGTATGTGCTCTAAGTCAGGCACTTAAGAGTGACTCTCAAGTTCTGTTGATATCAGGAGAAGTTATAACAAAGTTGCCATGTTAGTTAATGCTTCAGCTGACAGTGACCTGTTCTTCTTGAGAAGCACAAAGTTATGTTAGAGACTGGATGATAACAATTTGTCCATTTGATACTATGGAGGAGAAGATGAAAAGAGACATAAATTAGAAGAAAGCAAGTGTCTGGAATATTTTCATACCACACATACTATGCAAAGCAGGAAACAGAGATGACAAATAAATAAAGGAGGAGGAAAGGAGAAAAAGAAAAAATGTCAGGCCGTGGAAGGGCATCTTGTTTCGTGGGTTGGCATGGGCCTGGAGCCCCACGATGGCAAGTTTTCAGCCACGCCCCCAGAATCCAGGGCCCTGACATGCAGTCTCATCTCTGTTTAACCTGCAATGTCAGTCACATAAGTCACAGGTAGAGGGTGTGACTAACAGGCCTCTGCCTCAAGCGATTTACATACTAATGAGTTACCTAAAGGCAAGGGGGACATAGCTAATTAAGTTACTCATCCACAGTCCCTCCTCTTTCCCACTCCCTATATAAGAGAGCTCCTCCTGGCATTTGTGTGTGTGGGGTGGCGCACTCATATCCAGATCCAACTATCCAGTCATGGACAATAAATCTACTTCTTGGAAACCCAGTCCACATGTCCTCTGGGTCTGTAACCCTAGACCTTCTCGAATATGTGGGACCTGCTGGCAGAAAAAGCCTCTGGGACTCTGCCTCCATTAGCCACCCATGGGCCACCTCTGCTGCAGTCCTAGGATGCTGCCAGGTGGGTCCGGGGCCTGACCCCCCACGTGTGTTATTTTCCCACAAAGTAAGGAAAGAAATAAGAAAGAAACAAAGAAAGGAAGGAGGGAAGGAAGACTTTTTTAACTTTAAAGAAGGAAGCAGGTTTTAAAGTAAAAATTTCACAGGGAAAGAGATGCTGACTTTTAGCAGGGAACATTCCCTCTTTCTCACCTAGGACACTAAATAGAAGCAACTTTACAGTTTGCAACTGCAAACTCAACTTGTTGTTACATACTGAAAGCCTTTATTTCTGAACCAGGAGATATAAATATTAATTTTGTGGCATAAACCATGAATCCAAAAGTCTACTACTTTAGGTTAATCTTAAGAAAAACTTTGTCTTCTGATCCTTCAGAGCCCAAGTTGTTATAAACAGGAGAAACTTATGTCTTATATCATCTCTGAAGACAGTCTATATTTTCATGGTTATAAGCTTCTAAAGCCTGTGCCATGAAATATACTCAGACAAGTTTTTCAGAAGTTGTCAAAGACCTGGAGACATTTGTGGATGTGCAGTGGACCAAGAGCCTGGAACTTATAACTTATTCTCTCTCTCTCTCTCTCTCTCTCTCTCTCTCTCTCTCTCTCTCTCT
>NW_021605136.1:121862-133794 GCF_004785775.1 Grammomys surdaster | reverse complement strand
TCTCTCTCTCTCTCTCTCTCTCTCTCTCTCTCTCTCTCTCTCTCTCTCTCTCTTTCTCTCATGATTTTCCACTCAAGGTGGGTATAGTACTGCTCTCTACTGGACAGATAGGTATCAGTCCAAATAGTAAACTATAGAAAAAAACTGTAAAAAGATGATAATCAGTGCTAATCTCATTTGAGTTAGCTTGGGAAAACAAACAAACATACAAACAAACAAACAAACAAAAAACCAGAAATAACAAAACCAGGAAAATCCAGATCAAGAGATATTCAAAAGTCTTCTGTTCAGAGAAAAAGAAACAATCATACAAATATAGACATATACATATGCCTAAACACATAAACACACTCACCCCGATTCTTGCTATCAAGAAATAAAGAAACATTGCTAAGGAATTAAACATAGATACAAAAGTGTGAGAAGAATGTGAAATTTTACAAATGTATTCAATCTCCACTCAGAGATGTTATTTCTCACAGAGGGTATATGTCAAGAGAATTATTGTAAGTCAAAGGTTCATTTGACGCAAGTATTAGAATACCTAAACAAACAACCTACACTAAAATGTCCTCATTTTAGCACTTTATTTGGGATTGTTTCAAAATAATCTAGATTAGGCATCAATCTCTACATTATCACAAGCTAATGAAAACAGTAAGCACAACAGATTCTTGTAAAAGGTCATACTTGAGTTATGATGGGAGTGAAGACAGAGATCTTTCAATAGATACAGTTAGAAAAATTTTGACTATTAATATTTAGAGAGAGATGGCAAAAATTCTCCAGATATACAGTGCCATAGAAACTCAAGAAATTAATTCACAATAAACATAAGGATATTCCAAACTACACACATACACACAGGTGTGGTGTGTGTGTGTGTGTGTGTGTGTGTGTGTGTGTATGCATGTGTATATAAAAAAGCAAAGATGCAAAAATAATAAAGGGGAAAAATCTGACTTACTATACAGAATAGCAAGGTTTTTGTCCAACTTTTTTTTAGATTAAAGAAAATGCTAGCTTGAAGTCAGTGGAATTACATATTTAAAATTGAAAGAAAAATTAAGTCAGTAAAGGGTTCTTATTCTATAGTGATTGGTAAATTTTCAAAGAAAAAAAGTAGTATCACAAATATTGAAAGTATCCCTGGAAATAATTAATGAAGAAATATTTCAAGCATAGTGATGAATACCATTAGTCCTAGCACAAAGACAGAGAAAGGTAGATTTCTCTAAGTTTAACTCAACCCTGGTCTGTATAACAAGCCTCATTTTAGATAGAACTACATAGTCAAACCCCATGTCAAAAATGAAACAAAAAACCAAAAATAAATAAAAAGAAAGAAACATTTCAGAATCAAAGACAGTGGTGAAGAAACAGAAAAATACAATACTCCAATTTATATAAAGTTCAAGATAATTCACAATTGTGAAAGATTGTGGATTAACAGGTAAGTGCTTAAATACTTAGAGGTGGGTAGGGGACCATCAATAGAGTCAAGTACATCCTGTTGTTCCACCTGTAATACGAACACATGGAAATGTACTTACATGCACACTGAGGGCTTTTGCCCCTTCTTATATGTATTATATTATTATTTAAAAGATGCCAAAAAGTCCTCTAAATAATTAAAAAAAACATGAACAAAGAAATATGTACTGAATAATTTTGCAAACTCAAGAGGTATAAGTGCTAAATAACTACAACATTAGTGTTTTTAAAAATTGGTAAGAACTTACTTCTCTTGACCAGGTAGAATAAATTTTACACCTATTGATTTTTTTCTTCATACAGAGAAATTATATCATTCTAAAGTGTTTTCTTCAAATGAGAGAAATTCTTCAATACTCATACCAGCAGCACAAAACTGAGGATTTACATATTGTTCTCTAGAGAGGATCTTCTTTTGTAAGTTTGAGATCAAAGTTCAACTCTAGAATGGCTTGGCTGACAAGGACTCCATAGTTCAAATGCAGTGGGTTTCTAGACCTTGTTGCTAATTCATTGAACAGATCTCCACTATCTGTTCAGTCTATAAATGATATGGTATGACCACCTCTGGCTGTCTTTACTTATGTGATTTTCTATGTACTTTGGTAGGTTTTATTTCCCTGTATTGAGATGGAGCCACTCAATTCCCCTGATTTAGACATGTACCCTTGTGATTCAAATTCAGACACTTTAGCTCTATAAGGTCCCTCAAAGAAACAGTACACATCACTTACTTCACCTGTGAGCTTTTTCTTGTTTTATCCCTTAATTCCTGTTCATAGTCTGAGTTGATGCTGGTTTCTTTGTGGAGTAGGGAGGTGCCAACTCTCTTATCCAGTGTTTTCTGAGTCTATATAGAGTATCTTTGTTTGCTCTAAGCAGCCTCAGAGAAGAAAGAGAAAGATAAATTCTTTATTCTTTGATAATTTATGCTCACTTCTGAACTGAGAATCTGTAAAATTATAAATTCCAAACTTACTTTTCTCTGAAAAACACTGAGCTGAGGAAAAAGATTTCTGCTATCCCATGTAGCCTGGATAGAGCAGATTTTCCCTTCTGTCTTTTACTAATCAAGGAGACAATAATCAATTTTTGATAGGTTCTTTTTAAAAGGATTAAAGTTATGTGATTTTAAAAAATGACATATTTTACATAGTTGGCCTTAGACATTAAAAGATATTAAAACCAGAAAAATTTAAAATCATAAGTAGATCCTTGCTTCTGGAGGTAGAAAAAAAAGTGTATAATAATAGAGATTGCAATGGGACCTTTCTCACAAATTGAAAACTACTATCAACTTCTCTGATGTGAGGTACACATATAGATACCAAAGAAATGTTTGATGTTTCACCCTCTGTCAAAAGAATGTTAACATAGATGTACATTCTTTGCCAATTAAATGATGCAATTGCAATATCACTCAGACTGACAGCAAAGATTCCTGGAGTTGTGTGTAGAAACCAACCACCCCCAGGACTGGGCTAACAATAAGCTCCTATAATTAAGGAATATTAATAAATAAATTGTAATAGGAAAACTGAGGGGTGCTACATATGTTACAGACATTCAGCTTATGAATGTCAGCAATGTCCAAGTTGTTACAGCAGAGGCTTCCTGCCTTGACGACCAGCTAAGGGGAAGCAAAAGAAGTCTGTCTGAAAGAATTGATGCCATCCCAACTCCAGACTTAAGGGAAAGGTTTGAGAGTTTCTTTATGTAGCTATGTCTTTCTACCTTTGGCTACTAGAATTTGGGGAAACACAAAAGCTTCTCTATACTCTAGCACAAAACCAGCACAGAGCCTGTAATCTGGACTGATAGTAAACAAAATGCATTCCAACCATAAAAACAACTATGATTTGTGCTCTAGATGTTTCAGAACATTTTTATTCATTGTTAATGGAACAAAATAAATTAGAAAAAAGAGTTTCAACACAAATATTAGGGCTATAGAAATTCCCTGTGATATATTTCTCAAAACCATTGAACTCTGTAGTTATAGGAAGGCCCACATTTATAAGAACTGTGGTGGCTACTAAAAGTCTTTGGAAACCAAAGCAGAATGAAAACAAAAACAAGCCAAACAAACAACCCAGAAAGTTACTTTGAGTCAGGATCTTTTAATTTGCAGCACACCATGCCATTGTGATATTCTCCTGATCAACATCAGAATATTGGATGTCAAAGTCCTGAGTGAGCTACCAGGTTCTTTAACTTTCTCACCCATATGTCCACTTTGAGAAAGTCACTGCTATCATTCTTGCTGCCCTGTTCCCTGTTGATCACTGTAAGTACTTCCTCATGACTGTCACAAGATGAAACCAGAGCTGAAGTAATTATATTAACTGAAATGACTTGGATCCAAACTACATACTTCATTGGAGAAAGAAGATATATGGATCTGACCCAGGATTTCAGATGAGGAAAATAAATTCTAACACCTTATACAAGCATAGTAACTAGAGTTTTACTACCATGAATTTCCATAGTGTGATATATATGAAAAAAATTCTCACCACTGGGAAAAGGGACATTAAAAAACAAAGAAAAAATGGTCCTTCTGGAGGCAACTGGCTTCTCCTATGAGTTGTTGTTCTCCATTGCTGACCCAATGACCAAGCTCCCCCCAAAAATGGCTGTAAAATCTGTGGTACTTATTGGTATTCTGATGATGTTCCCTGACACATTGCTGCCTCATGTTCAATGGTAAAGAAAAAGTGAACAAAACAGCTCATCATCCACAAGTTGATGGAGGACACCAGAGAGATGATTCTGTTAAAAACAGCTGACAGGATACTGGTAACCTAGCTACTCATCTGTGATACACAAAACATTGAGTTTCTAGGACCAAAGTATATTATATTTAGACTGTACAGCCTGGAGTGGGATGCCTTACCCTGGTGTCAGGTTTGTGTTCAAGCAAATCCAAAACAAAAAGCTGTTTACCCTGGAAGAGGTTCAAATGAGAGACCAAATCTGGAAAATGTGAATTAACTGAGATTTGATTTGCCAGGAAAGGATATAAGTACTTGCTAATTTTTATAGATAGCTAACTTTTCCTTTTCCAGAAAGTATTTCTGGAAGTATTTGCTTTCTGGACTGAAGCTGTTGAATAGCTTAAAACCTCCTCTAGTGACTGGTCCCTTGGTGTTGTCTTCACCTAATAATGGGATCTGACAATGACCCAGCTTTCATGACCAATGGGACTCTGGAACCAATTCAGAACAGATTCTTCATGGTGTTATTTTCACTTATATGGCCATGATGGTGGCTGATGTTATAAATCTATCATATACACATCAAGAGAGCAGAAGCCACAGGTGAGGAAACTAAATAGTTCACCTTCAAACTATGTACTCATTAGAATCAAAGTTTCACTGGATCCTAGACACTTGAACATCCTACCCCTCTAACACCTCATTTGTCTATGTTTGGTGTGAATACAGGGTCATCATCCAATCCCCTCTGTTTTCAGGCCTGCAGCTGGAAACTAAAGAAGACAGATACTAGAAAGGTACACTTTTCTCAGAAACAAATGTGTTTCTACAGCAAAAATTGCAGTTCTAAAATTATGACACTTTGAAAATAAATTTTAAAAATATTCTAGCCTTGGGGCAATGTAGATATCCTGAGAAATCAGATTCTCTTTCACAGAAAGAGTCACTGTGGATAGATGTTCAAGGTCATTAGATATTTGGGTCATAATAAACATGAGCTACATTTGCCAAGGACTCCAATCAACTTTCCCCTCCAAGGCACTTAACATACACAGGTCTAGAATCCCATCTCTTTCTCTCCTAGTAGCTGGTGGATCCCTATGCCTGTTTTCCACTCTTGAAAACGTTCATGCTTAGACTCCCAATCCCTGTACTAAAGATGGAAAGGAACAAACCTGGGTGTGTACACATTGACTGACAATACTTATTTCAGACCACATTGACATTTAAAGACATTAGAGGATTTCAGAGACTGAAATAAAAATCTCTTACCTAGACACTGGTCCTTATTATGATGCCTGACCTTCTGCCTTATGTACTAATTAATCTGGATGACAGCAATATTAACAAATGCTGCAACTACTTGGTGGCTGTGTACTAATGGTTTTACTAAATGTGCTTCTTCTAATGCTTTCTGAACTACAAATCCCCTTTATGTATCTTAGTACATGTTCTGCCTCAATATACCTGTAGAATAGGGAAGAAGGAAATTATACACTGAAAGAAAGACCTTGGATTACAACAATAAAAAGAAAGAGAGAGGGAGAGAGAGAGAGAGAGAAGGAAGAATGAAGGAAATAGAGAGAAAGAAAGAAAGAAAGAAAGAAAGAAAGAAAGAAAGGAAGAAAGAAAGACAGCCAGACAGAAAGAAAGAAAGAAAGAAAGAAAGAAAGAAAGAAAGAAAGAAAGAAAGGAATAGAAAAAAAGAAGAGGAAAGAAAAGAAAGAAAAATTAGTCCCATTCTTCATTCCACTCCTGGTTAGAGTTAGCATATCAGGTTTAATACTCATAAACATATCATCCTTAATTATAAACATACCAAACTTTAAAAAGTAAATATATGTGTTGTGTTCAACTTGTAGAAGTATTAAGTCAGGTACAGTTATTGAAATTTTCCACTTCGGAAGTAAAACAGCAGTTCAATTTCATTGCAAAAGTGGTCCTACATAATCAAAGATGATTAGACATACTTCTAATGAGCTAAATGAGAATATGTACAGCTTTGGGACAAACTTATTGTTTCTACATAATTGATCAGGTGTAGTTAGAGAAAATCTTGTCATGGTAGGTAAAAACTTCAAAAAACAACAAGAAGAAAGACATGAAGACATATATCTGATAATGGATATAATATCTGTTCTCATATGCCCCTTGGGTAGCTACTTTGCAATCAGCAACTGGCGGGCCTTTGTTTCTCATTCTCATTAGATTAACAGTGGGTCCTGCATCATCAAGTATATGACTTTCCCTTTTGCACTATGACCAATGGAGCATATGACAGGCCTCCAGACCATTGTAGGCAGACAGATTTTAACACAACTGATTCCTTGATGGAAGTAACATTCAGATCATAAAATTCAGCATGTATACAATGTCTCCTCCTCCTTGCCCATACCCTAAAGAAAGACATAATCCATGAAACTCCATAGTTCTGGGAAAATATTTAAATGTACTAACCTTGCATTTTGCTTCTGTAGTTCTGCTTTTGGAGACTTTTATTGTTAATTGAATTGTGTCAACCCTAGACATGTTTTTTTTGTGCTTAAATATGAGAAAGGTTTGAGACTACTTGTTATCTCAAATGTCCAGTGCAGTTGCTGCCTAGGTAATAAGGAATTCCTATTGGCTTAAATACATGTACAAGCAGTTGTCTCTGGTACATACTCGACAATAGAAGGAGATGGAATTGGATGATGAGCTTACTGATACTCCTACTAGCACTGAGTGTTCTGTGTATATGCAGGATGAAAAGCCTCCAGAATACACATGTGATGATTAAAATCAAGCAAGTATCTGCTCTGTGGGTAAGACGTACTGATAAAGAGAAAGGGTATAAGTCTAATTTCACTAAACAAACAGCTAAAGTCTGTTGATGCACTTTTGAAAATCCTTAATACCCTCCATCCTTTAGGTTAATTTTGCAAATAAGCTATTTTTGTAGTGTGAATTAAAATCATGAACAGGAAAAGTGATTCAGCCTCAAATAAAGAACAAAAACAAATGGTAAGAATAGCTTTCAATATTTTTAAATAATCTTACAATATTGTTTCCATTTCAGGATCAATGGGCAAATTATTATGATCTAGATTTCAGTCTCCCCATTATCTCCCTTCAAGAGAAATTACCCATCTCCTGCAGGTCAAGTCAGAGCATTTTACACAGTTATATAAACCATGTGTGGATTGATTTCTAATAAGCCAGCCAAGTCTCCAAATCACCTACTCAATATTATTTCCAACCATGACCCTGAAATCATGATAGTACATTATAGGTTCAATGATAGTACATCAAAATCACTTCTCATTTGGATTAACTTTTCAAATGAGTTGTTTTAGTGTAATGAAAATCAGAAGAGTAGAAGTCACAGACGTTGTAGTTTATTATTGGTGCTCAAAGCATAAAACTTCCTCCCATGGTGATATAGTTCAGGCACAAGTCTACCTGAAAGCAATAGCCTAACTTCCCTGTATATTTACATTCTTGGTACTTTTATAACCCCAAATCTTTATGCTTGTAGAAGAAGAGCATAGAAAACTCAGATATCTTTCTTAGGGTTTATGGGCTAAAGCTGTGAAAATATTCATATAAGCTACAGCAATCTTGGCATATCAAAACAAACAAGAGACCACTGAACTTCATGTGAACTCTCAAGAAAGAAACTATAAGAAGTTCCTGTGAATCAAATTCATCCTATTTCAACCTACCTTGATTACAGTCAGCACTTGTTTGTTTCAGCAGGAATAAATCTTAAGAGGTTTAAGGTAATATGTGTGGAGTAAGTGTTGGTATTCAGCAGGTTTGTTTGTTTTTTGCTTTGGGTACTCTTAAAAATTGCTATTCAATGAACTAAAATTGCTGTTTGCTTATTTGCCAATTAAAAAAAAACACCCTTCTATTCTATTAGTCTGTAATATGCTGGGAAAGCTGCCCTCAAAGTTCACTGAGTACAATATGTTTAAATATAGGTCTTTAGTTTCTAACATATGTAGGGTTTTTCATTGCTTTTTTTTTAAATCCTAAACAATCTATTTACCAAATAAAGGCTCAGAGTCCAAACACTGTGGTGAAAGCCTGCTTGCTCAGAGACATAGAGAAAGCACCCAGCTAACCTTCTTTCTCCACAAAATTCTAAGAAGTAAAACGGTCCTTCTCCTTCACCAAGCTGTTTTAAATACACTTCAACTAAATGTTTCCCTTTTCTATTTCCTGCATTTTCTCATGTTCACTCCCTTTCACCTGGTTGCCATATTAATATATGGTTGATTTTATCTCATTCTGTTTACAGAAAGCTCTTGTGCTAAAAGTGTGTATCAGGGCTAAGCCTTACCACATTAAGAAAATTTTTTCCAGGTATGGATTAACAGTGTGATCAAATATTCTGCAATAGGTCTCTGTGATTACAATGACCAGCAGAGTAACAATTGGGGGCCAGAAGTCATTTTTATTCAACAGAACTATGTAGACAGTATTGGTTCACACGTGGGAGTCTAACTTCAACTAGTTTATTTTAAGTATATTTAAGAAAAGCACAATTTGATGAACACTATTAAGGCCTGTGTAAAATGTTAAGATTCTCTTTCTAGCCTGCCATTTTATACTCTAAATAATGTTATAAGGAAAATTTTTCATCTCTTGTTACTAAGAAACTTTATTAAACTCTAGTTAATTACATATTGTTATGTTCTGTGCTTTTATGTTTTAGAAACCAATCACTATAGAGGTCAGTTAAAACTGCTTTGTATAATTAGCCATAATAAACTTAGACCCAAACCAACTATCAGGCAGCACTCCCTGCAGCTGTGTATGAGCTTTTATAGTATTTGCCTCTATAAGCTGCCCTTGGAATGAATCTCAGCATAAGAGATACACCTGTTCCAATATGAGACGTTCTTTGGAAAAAGACCTCCATTTTGAATACTGATAGTATAAAGTTTAAGCTTCCAAGACCTCACTGGGAATTGACATCCTGCTTGGCAGAAAGGGATGTGTACATCAGTAACTGACATCCTGGTTGGCATGTTAAGACATAATTGTTAGGCAAGGCAAGTCCTCTACTATAGTTGAATACTCCCAAAAATAGAATCAGGATAAGTGTACAATAAAGACATATTTCTAAGAAAACCTCATACCCCAATTCCCCTGATTAATGGAATAACTTGGCACAGATGTTTGTAGATTGCAGGCTTAAAAGCCCTACACAATCTGGACTCTAGGCTGCAGCTTGTCCAAAATCTGGTCTGTGTCCCTGACATTTTTTTTAATTTTATTATCTGATATATAGTACAATAAACCATCCTTGACTGAACTGAGACAGGTTTATGAGTGGTTTGTGTGGTGATTCCCAGACTCCACCTCCAAAAATTTTGGGTGATAGTTAACACAATCTTATGTGCACAACAAGGCACAAAATAAGTTAAATAAACATCAAATGTGACTAAATCAAACATGTTTGTAAAGTACATGTGATATCTTTCATAAGGTTAGGTTGTACAGTAGAGAAAAACAAGCTCACTATAAGGGCCTGGGAGAGAGGATCTGGTGTGATCTTGGACACACAGATACTGCAACACTCATTGGGGTATTAAACACAAATGCTCCAAGTCCTCTGGGTAGAGAAAACTTTATGCTCCAATTCTTTTAAGAAAAAAACCATATGTGTTTAAATTTTCATTTTCCCTAGTGCTTGTCTATAAGCACAATTACTACAACGTTTCCTACTAACATCTAATTAGAATCTTTGTATATCCCTATAATATAAAAATGCTTTATGAAAAAATATTTGCTGTCATTTATATTTGGATAAGAAGAATGATATGATTAAATTTCAATAGTTGAATTTGAAAAAAAACAATATTTATAAGATATAGTATCACATTTTACCATTCACCACTGAATGAAAGCAGATTGTTGGGTGATATTTTCTTTCAAGAAAGATATACTGTGGCCAGGGTATAAGACTGAAAACCTGAAGATGATATAGGATATAGCTATACAAAACTATTATTTAGATTAACAATGTGGTTAAGGGTAATTACAAGAATTTTTCTTTGGTCTTCTGAACTCAGAAATAAGCCATACATAGGTTTAGTGCAGAATTGAGACTTCCATCTAGACGACATTCTATTCTACTACACTTTTTATTTAACATAGCACCTTAAGTAAGGATTTTTGCCTCTGTCAAACTTCCAATGAAGTTTCTGAACAAGTAGAAATCAAATTGGATCTTTTGTTTTCCATGTACTTATTACACTTTCAGGATTAGAGATTTTTAAATTTTCAACCACAAGGGAAAATATGCCTTTCTGTGTCTGGTTTATTTTAATGATAATGATATCTTACTATCATTTATTTTTATCTCCTTGCCAGAGTTTTGTTCTATTTTATAGATGAAGTATATTGGATTACCTATTAGATTTGTTTCTGTCTGGTCCATTCCACTTTTAAACCCATCAAGTGACTCCTTTTCTTAACTACTGGGAAGAGTCAAAATAAATGCATGAAACTGGATGTTGCTGAGCCATCCAAATTTCTGTTTTTATAGAATTGTTACAGAAGATTTGGATACACTACGTAATATGTTCATTTTCAGGTATCCTTTCTGAATATCCCTACCACATTTTCTGCACTTCTCTGGGAACATTTATAATGCTGTGAAATATAACTGATTGTCTTTTTATCTTTACTGACCTATAAGTCTCCACTCTGCTAGGTTGCTTTCATACTGCAGAAAATTACAACACAACTGAAGAAAAATAAGTCATTAATGACCTTTCTCAGCTATAGAATCAATAATTACAGTTATATCCTGGCAATACATAATCACTATTGCAAAATAATGCTAGGCTTGTTATGTGAATAAAAAAATGATTTCTGTTTGGATTTGGGGCATATTTTACTCAATGGAACTCATGACCTTTATTGTAAACTTGGTCAAGAGTCCATGCCTAGAAAGGTCAAAGGCCAAATAAAAGAACCCATTTTTACTGATTAGTACTCATAGGTTCACTGTAGCCATGGTTACCTGCGCAAAATTGAACAACGTTGGAATTGTCATCATTGAAGAGAAGAACTAATGAGACCCTAAGGTTCACTTAAGGACTGTGTGCAGAAATTAGTGAGGGGGGAGGGGAATCAATTTTTCAGTGATGGGGTTATTGACAAGGTCCAGAACATAATCTCTCTCTCTCTCTCTCTCTCTCTCTCTCTCTCTCTCTCTCTCTCTCCCTCTCCCTCTCCCTCTCCCTCTCCCTCTCCCTCTCCCTTTCCCTCTCCCTTTCCCTCTCCCACTCCCTCCCTCTTTCCCCCTCTCTTTCTCTCATGTTCATCCTAGAAATCTCAAAGTCTGTTGGTAAGGAACAAAACAAGGGGTTTGTTGGCATAGAAAAAGGTTTGTGTAGATGAGAGTAATCAGTGAAGAGTGTGAAAATATCCACAACTCACTATGTAGAAATACTAAAGGGTCAAAATTGTTTCGAATAAAAAGTAAATATTGACATCATAAACATATAGGGATAGGTAAATTTTCTTAATTTGCTGAAAAATTAAATATATGATAAGTATACACACTTGTGACTATGCTGTCTCATGTATATACATATGTATATACATATATATATATACATATATATGTATGTATGTATGAACCTATCTTTGCTGACCTATAAGTTTCCTATAAGTAAAGAATATATATATATATATATATATAATATATTTCATAGACT
>NW_021605136.1:114168-121762 GCF_004785775.1 Grammomys surdaster | reverse complement strand
ATATATATGAGAGAGAGAGCAAGAATGAAACATTATAATTTTTTTGACATTCAGGTTTATGAAATCATGTCACAAAGTCTAATATATTTCATAGACTGTTCCCTGAATAAAAGATGGAGTCCAAGATACACAGACCTTCATCCATTTCCATTCAATTCTGTGGTAGCAAAACTAAGTCTAAATGCCAGTATATTCTATATGATTATGCTGTAAAAGCAACTCAATTTGCTATAATTTTAAACTCATTAAAACTGAAACTTAATTCTAGGGGATCTATAGAACTTCAGTTGGAAGACATTCTTTGGTTATGTACATTTCTACTTTCATTTTTTTCTATTAATTAGTGAGTCTAACCACTTAAGAATTTTTTTAATTTTACCAAGTTGAACTGACAGGTCATAAAAACACATTAACATGAAAAATGGTTTGTATCAAATTTGTTAACATACTTTAAAACTATGTGTAGGGTAATTTGCAACTGAGATGTGAAGCTGTAAATCTCAGCTTTCATCCCTGTGGAAACGCAATTCTATTATGTGCTATAGTTTCAAACTATGGTTCATCTGCTCTTCCAATAATTATATAAGCTTGGTGCCAATCTTTCTGTCTGAGCTTTCCTCTGTTGTAGTACAATCTTTTTCCAGTGTACTGAAATGCAGTCCTGGAAATTTAGAGGCAAGAGTCTTCCAGGCTTCTTCTTGTTTCATATATTTCTGTAAACTTCAAGCCAGCTGCATCTGTAAAACACAATAAAGAAGGTGGAGGCACTACTAGAAGAAGCAGATGTTACCCAGTCACACACTTCTGCTTTTCTGGAGTTTTTAGCTATGATCTCCATCACTGACAGAAGAGAGCTGGTACTTTACTGACTGTAATAACTTCCAACATCTGCATTTTCCAGACTGTTGATCATGAGGGTGAAATTTGGCCTCAACACACTGTCAGTGAACGTTAAGAGGATCCCAGAAACAGACTGTGAAGCATAACTGATAAAAGACTTGCTGGCTCCTTTGTTTTTTGCTAATGCCAAAGTAATCTTGTGCTAATATTCTGACTGGCCCTACATGTGATGGTAACTCTATCTCTTAAAATTACTGATAGTGTGGCTGGAGACTGGGTTAATACAAGGTCATCTCTTAAGGCTGTAACATCATAAGAAATATTAGTAGAACATGGCTGCACAGAAAAAAAGATGATTTTAAGCTATTTCAGAAAAAATAAAGGATACTTAATAGGAAGTCAAATTATATGATGCTTTAGCTTGTAAATGAAGCAAGAAATTTCATATTTAAATAAAATCCCCAGTGTCCAAACAGTCATACTTGAAACCCAGAAGGGCAGATGCCAAATGAGCTGAGATGAGCACACCATTTTCCTACTTTCCATGAATTTATGAGAATCATGTGATAGCCTTTGTTTCTAAGAGTGAGGGACATCAGAAGGAAAAAGTACTTATAAAAATGATACTGACTTCCTCCCCTGCCTGGTCCTGTGGGCTGGGGCAGACACAGAGTTGGTCTGCTCCTCTCCTGTGGAGATACTGACTCCTGAGTCATACTAGAGGAGCCACTGCACTCAGAGCAGCCGAGGAGCCACTGCACTCAGAGCAGCAGACACCAAGATTAGGATCATAAGACTACAGAGACATCTGGACTCTGAGGAGCTCTGCAACAAGCAAGATAACTGGAAATACAGACTCCAGTCTTACACAGTGAGGGCAGGCAACACTAGAGTTAACCAGATGGCGAAAGGCAAGGGCAAGAACATAAGCAACAGAAACCAAAGTTTCTTGGCATCATCAGTACCCAGTTCTCCCAATATAGCAAGCCCTGAACACCCCATCACACCTGAAAAGCAGGATTCAGAATTAAAATCACTTCTCATGATGATGATAGAGGATTATAAGAAGGAATTAAGTAACTCCCTTAAAGAAGTACAGGAGAGTACAAGTAAACAGATAGAAGCCCTTAAAGAGAAATCACAGAAATCCCTTAAGGAAATGCAAGAAAACACAAAGAAGGAATTAAACAAAAACATGCAGGATCTGAAACTGGAAATATAAACAATAAAGAAAGCTCAAAGCGAGACAACCATGGAAATAGAAAACTTAAGAAAGAGATCAGGAGTCATAGACGCAAGCATCACCAACCGAATACAAGAGATAGAAGAGAGAATCTCAAATGCAGAAGATACTGTAGAAAATATTGACACAGTTGTCAAAGAAAACGCAAAATGCAAAAATCTCCTAACTCAAAACATCCAGGAAATCCAGGACACAATGAGAAGACCAAACCTAAGGTTAATAGGTATAGATGAGAATGAAGATTCCCAACTTAAACGGACAGTAAATATCTTCAACAAAATTATTGAGGAGAACTTCCCTAACCTAAAGAACAAGATGCCCATAAACATACAAGAAGCCTACAGAACACCAAATAGAATAGACCAGAAAAGAAATACCTCCAGTCACATAATAATCAAAACATCAGATGCACAAAACAAAGAAAAAATACTAAAAGCAGTAAGGGAAAAAGGTCAAGTAACATACAAAGGCAGACCTATAAGAATTACACCAGACTTCTCACCAGAGACTATAAAAGCCAGAAGAGCCTGGAAAGACATCATACAGACCCTAAGAGAACACATTTGCCAGCCCAGATTACTATACCCAGCAAAACTCTCAATCACTATAGATGGTGAAACCAAGATATTCCATGACAAAACCAAATTTGCACAATATCTTCCCACAAACCCAGCACTTCAAAGGATAATTGATGGAAAACGCCAACACAAGGAGGGAAACTACAACCTAGAAAAAGCAAGGAAGTAATCTTCCAACAACCCCAAAAGAAGATAACTATACAAACATAACTTTACCTCTAATAACAAAAATAACAGGAAGCCACCATCATTTTTCCTTAATATCTCTTAACATCAATGGTCTCAATTCCCCAATAAAAAGACGCAGACTATCAGACTGGATACACAAACAAGACCCAGAATTTTGCTGCATACAAGAAACGCACCTCAGTGACAAAGACAGACACTACCTCAGAATAAAAGGGTGGAAAACAATTTTTCAAGCCAATGGTCCCAAGAAACAAGCTGGAGTAGCCATTCTAATATCAAATAAAATCGACTTTCATCCAAAATTAATCAAAAAAGATAAGGAAGGACACTTCATACTCATCAAAGGAAAAATCTACCAAGGTGAACTCTCAATTCTGAATATCTATGCTCCAAATGCAAGGGCACCTACATACATAAAAGAAACTTTACTAAAGCTCAAAACACACATTACACCTCATACAATAATAGTGGGGGATTTCAACACCCCACTCTCAGCAATGGACAGATCATGGAAACAGAAACTAAACCGAGACACTTTGACATTAACAGAAGTTATGAACCAAATGGACTTAACAGACATCTATAGAACATTTCATTCTAAAACAAAAGAATATACCTTTTTCTCAGCACCTCATGGTACCTTCTCCAAAATAGACCATATAATTGGTCACAAAGTAGGCCTCTACAGATACAAAAAGATTGAAATAATCTCGTGCATCTTATCAGATCACCACAGAATAAGACTGGTCTTTAATAATGACAAAACCAATGGAAAACCCACATGCACATGGAAACTGAACAACTCTCTACTCAATGATGACTTGGTCAAGGAAGAAATAAAGAAAGAAATTAAAGACTTTTTAGAATTCAATGAAAATGAGGACACATCATACCAAAACTTGTGGGACTCCATGAAGGCAGTGCTAAGAGGAAAACTCATAGCTCTAAGTGCCTACAAAAAGAAACTGGAAAGAGCACACAGAAACAAGTTGACTGCACAAATAAAAGCTCTAGAACAAAAAGAAGCAAATACACCCAGGAGGAGTAGAAGCCAGGAAATAATCAAACTCAGGGCTGAAATCAAACAAATAGAAACAGAAAGAACAATACAAAATATCAATAAAACCAGGAGTTGGTTCTTTGAGAAAATCAATAAGATAGGTAAACCGTTAGCCAGATTAACCAGAGGGCACAGAGACAGTATCCAAATTAATAAAATCAGAACTGAAAAGGGAGACATAACAACAGAAACTGAAGAAATTAAAAAAATCATCAGATCCTACTACAAAGGCCTATACTCAACAAAACTGGAAAACATGGATGAAATGGACAATTTTCTAGACAGATACCAGGTCCCAAAGTTAAACCAGGAGCAGATAAACCATCTAAATAGTCCTATAACCCCTAGGGAAATAGCAGCAGTCATTAAAAGTCTCCCCACTAAAAAAAGCCCAGGACCAGATGGTTTTAGTGCTGAATTCTATCATACCTTCAAGGAAGACCTAATACCATTTCTCTTCAAACTATTCCACAAAATAGAAACAGAAGGAACACTTCCCAATTCGTTCTATGAAGCTACAATTACACTCATACCCAAACCCCACAAAGACCCGACAAAGAAAGAGAACTTCAGACCAATCTCCCTTATGAGCATCGATGCAAAAATACTCAATAAAATTCTAGCAAACCGAATCCAAGAACACATCAAAACAATCATCCATCACGATCAAGAAGGTTTTAGCCCAGGAATGCAGGGATGGTTCAATATTCGAAAATCCATCAATGTAATCCACTATATAAACAAACTCAAAGAAAAAAACCACATGATCATCTCACTAGATGCTGAGAAAGCATTTGACAAAATTCAATATCCCTTCATGATAAAAGTCTTGGAAAGATCAGGAATTCAAGGCCCATACCTAAACATAGTAAAAGCAATATACAGCAAACCAGTAGCCAACATCAAGCTAAATGGAGAGAAACTTGAAGCAATCCCACTAAGATCAGGGACAAGACAAGGCTGCCCACTCTCCCCCTACCTATTCAATATAGTACTGGAAGTCCTAGCCAGAGCAATTAGACAACAAAAAGAAGTCAAAGGGATACAAATAGGAAAGGAAGAAGTCAAAATCTCACTATTTGCAGATGATATGATAGTATACTTAAGTGACCCCCAAACTTCCACCAGAGAACTCCTAAACCTGATAAACAACTTCAGCAAAGTGGCTGGTTATAAAATCAACTCAAACAAATCAGTAGCCTTCCTCTACAGGAAAGATAAACAGACTGAAAAAGAAATTAGGGAAATGACACCCTTCACAATAGTTGCAAATAATATGAAATACTTTGGTGTGAATCTAACCAAGCAAGTGAAAGACCTATATGACAAGAACTTCAAGTCCCTGAAGAAAGAAATCGAAGAAGATCTTAGAAGATGGAAAGATCTCCCATGCTCATAGATTGGCAGGATTAATATAATAAAAATGGCCATCTTGCCAAAAGCAATCTACAGATTCAATGCAATCCCCATTAAAATCCCAACTCAATTCTTCACAGAGTTAGAAAAGGAAATTCTCAAATTCATATTGAATAACAAAAAACCCAGGATAGCGAAAACTATTCTCAACAATAAAAGAACTTCCGGAGGAATCACCATCCCGGACCTCAAGCTGTACTACAGAGCAATAGTGATAAAAACTACCTGGTATTGGTACAGAGACAGGCAGGAAGATCAATGGAATAGAATTGAAGCCTCAAAATGAAGCCACACTCCTATGGTCACTTGATCTTTGACAAAGGAGCTAAAACTGTCCAGTGGAAAAAGGACAGCATTTTCAACAAATGGTGCTGGTTCAACTGGAGGACAACATGTAGAAGAATGAAAATTGATCCATTCTTATCTCCTTGTACAAAGCTCAAGTCTAAGTGGATAAAGGACCTCCACATAAAACCAGATACACTGAAACTAATAGAAGAGAAGGTGGGGAAGAGCCTCGAATACTTGGGCACAGGGGAAAAGTTCCTGAACAGAACACCAATGGCATATGCTCTAAGATCAAGAATTGACAAATGGGACTTCATAAAATTGCAAAGTTTCTGTAAGGCAAAGGACACTGTCAATAGGACAAAATGACAACCAACAAATTGGGAAAAGATCTTTACCAATCCTACATCTGATAGAGGGCTAATATCCAATATATACAAAGAACTCAAGAAATTAGACTCCAGACAACCAAATTACCCTATTAAAAAATGGGGTATAGAGCTTAACAAAGAATTTTCAACTGAGGAAACTCAAATGGCCAAGAAGCACCTAAATAAATGTTCAGTGTCCTTAGTCATCAGGGAAATGCAAATCAAAACAACTCTGAGATTCCATCTCACACCAGTCAGAATGGCTAAGATTAAGAACTCAGGTGATAGTAGATGCTGGCGAGGGTGTGGAGAAAGAGGAACACTCCTCCATTGTTGGTGGGACTGCAAGATGGTGCAGCCACTTTGGAAATCAATCTGGCAGTTCCTCAGAAAATTGGACATAGCATTACCTGAGGATCCAGCTATACCACTCCTAGGCATATACCCAGAAGATGCTCGAACATATAACAAGGACATATGCTCAACTATGTTCATAGCAGCCTTATTTATAATAGCCAGGAGCTGGAAAGAACCCAGATGTCTTTCAACTGAGGAATGGATTCAAAAAATGTTTAATTCAAAAAATTTAATTCAAAATTTAATTCAAAAAAATGTTAAATATTTACACAATGGAGTATTACTCAGCTATTAAAAACAATGAATTCGTGAGGTTCCTAGGTAAATGGATCGAACTAGAAATTATCATCCTGAGTGAAGTAAGCCAATCACAAAAGAACACACATGGTATTCACTCACTGATTATCGGATATTAGCCCAGAACCTTGAAATGCCCAAGATGCAACTCACAGGCCCCATGAAGCTCATAAAAAAGGAAGACCAAGTGGGGTGATTCAGTTCTTCTTAGAAGGAGCAACAAAATACTCAAGGGAGCAAATATGGAGACAAAGTGAGGGATTGAAACTGAAGGAGGGGCCATTTGAAGACCTTTCCACCTGAGTATCCATCCCATGTGCAGTCACCAAAGGTAGATGCTGATGTGGAAGTCAGGAAGTGCATGCTGATAAGGGGCTGATATGGATGTCTCCTCAGAGGCCTTCAAGAGTCTGACATATTCAGAGGCAGATGCTCACAACTAGCCATTGAACTGATCATGAGGTTCTCAATGGAGGAGTTAGATTGAGGACTGAAGGAGCTGAAAGGGTTTGTGGCACCATGAGGAGAGCAACAATACCAACCAACCACAGCTCCCAGGGTCCTAACCACCAGCCTGGGAGCACTTATGGAGGGATCCAGGGCTTCAGCTGAATATGTAAGAGTGGAGGGCCCTGCCAGGCACAGGTGGAAGATGAGATCCTTGACCTCATGAAGGCTGGACGTCCCAGGGGGTGGGAATTTTGAGGGTGGGGAAGTGGGAGTGGCGAGGGTAGGAGGGAGTTACATCCACGGAGAAGAAGGAGGAGGGGTAAGGGGATGGGGGTGTTCTCTGTTGGGTGGGGGATGGGGTAAGGGGATAACATATGAAATGTAAATAAAATATCCAGTAAATAAATAAATAAATAAATAAATAAATAAATAAAAGAATAAAAAAATATTAAAAATAAGATGTCAAAAAAACAAAAAAAAAAATAAAAAATAAAATTAGCTCTTT
>NW_021605136.1:0-114068 GCF_004785775.1 Grammomys surdaster | reverse complement strand
AAAAAAAAAATGACACTGACTTTGTATTGTTTTCTGCCTAGGTCCAGCTTGGCATCTAGGTAGGAAGGAAGGCAGAAAGGGTGGTTGCTGTGAGGACTAAAAGCTGATGGCTTTTGACAATTAACTACAGATGATTTTAGCAGGTGACTAAGAAAAGAATCTCAGTTACTTGGACTCTTTTTTTTTTTTTTGACTCAGGGACTTCTAGCTGGCCAGGTGAGAGGCTCAAAGTACATTAATTCTTCTTGATTCAGAAAAAAATTAAAAAGAGAAGAGAGGAGAAGAGAAGAGAAGAGAAGAGAAGAGAAGAGAAGAGAAGAGAAGAGAGAAAAAAGGAAGAGAGAATGTCAGGAACACACACACACACACACACACACACAGAATGAAACAGCAAGGGCTACACCATCCCTTTTTTGATGTTCTTAGCTTTTATATATCCTCAGGATAATTGATCATGTTTTTAAAGCATTTTTATATTCATAAGTTTCTAGTAAGTTTAACCCAGTAGGTTGATAAGTCTTAAAGACTTACAGCAGAATTATTTACATGCCCTTCTGTCAAGACTACTACCTGACTAATCATTCATCACCTATTTTATAGCTTAACAAGTTCATTATAAGTTTAAAGCAATAGTATTTTATGTCACAAGTCAGCATGAGTTTGTCAAGTGACAAATCATCTGCCTTGTGTCTTAATATTTTAAAGTCTTGTATAAGTAAACCTGTCCAAAATGTAGTTTCTGTTTTCACAAACTCCAATACATTGTCTAATCCCAGTTTATGACCTTTAGCTACCACATTGTGGTCTTATTCTTAACCTAGAAGAAATGTTTTCCTTGATTATATATTTGTCCCAAGCATGTTTTCTTCTATTGTACAATTAGCTCATGACACATTAAGTTTTAAAGAGCTATACTTGCAATTTTTATTCTATAGGGGTCTTGAGATTGGTTGAATCAATTTAGGAGTTATATAAAATCATTATTAGGAAATATGAAATCATCAATTCATCTAAACAGCACTACGATATGAAAGTGCATCTTCATATCTGTCTAAATGAAGTTTCCCCAATAAGGTAGGCTGATGCCATGGAATTATTAGGCTATGTAATGGTGGCAGGAAAGACATATGAGCAGCAACAAGTGATCCTAGGATGAAGTAGCTTGGTATCTTACTTCCAAAGTGTAACCACCACAGATATGCAAAATGTTGGGCCATTTCCAGACAACTTATTTGCTTGCTAAAGCCTTTCCTAGATGGCTCCTGACAGTTTCCAATAAGAAATTGCTCAGGAGAGCAGGCAGGATCTTTGTGCCTTCTTGGAATATATCCCCACCTTCTGGTTACTTGCTAAGATGTTGAAATGTTAAAGAGATCTGAGCAGGCATCCCACATAATTGATTGCCAAATTAGCACAGTCTAAGTAGATAGTCTGAAATTTAAGAATAAATGAATTCATTTTATAAAATAGAAAACACGGTAGAGAAGGATAATCCATATTTCTATTCATAAATGGAAATTAAGTCAAAAGCATAAAATGCTCCAAATGACGTAATTATATAGTAAAAGACACAGTTTAGAAAAGGAATACATCTCAGTTTCCAATCTGTCTGATAATGTTGAGTGACAAAAGTAGACAAAGGCTGAGAATGGGATTTCTCTAAAATTTTCCCTCCTTAGTCCTGATTGCTGGGATGGTACCGGCTCACCCATCTGAGGCAGATATAATACCACTGTTGCAACTGATGATGACAGAAATGAATGACCAGTGAAGTGTAGCCAAAGTATTCTTGCTCAATGGCCCTCAGCTGCAATAAGTAGTCTGGAGTTCTCAACTCTTCTCTCTCACAGATGAGCAACATATTTTGCACCTGAGCTGTAAGAAAGGACATCTTTGCTAGGGTCTGTGTCACTGTTGGAGGAAGATGATTACACTGGAAGCAATAATACACTCCCAAATCCTCAGCCTCCACTCTGCTGATCTTAAGTGTGAAATCTGTCCCTGATCCACTGTCACTGAACCTGTCTGGGACTCCAGAAAATTGATTGGAAACCAAATATATTAGGAGCTGTGGAGATTGGCCTGGCTTCTGCAGGTACCACTCCAAATAAGTGTATTCATTACTATTCAAAAGGCTATGAGTAGACCTTCAAGAGATAGAGGCTTGATCTCCAATATTGACAGGCCAAGAGTGGAGTTTGGGTCAGAACAACATCACTGTTTGACGCTGAAAAAAATGACAAAGAAGTACAAAATTATGGACAGTCTTCATCTATAATATTTGTGATTTCTTCTTTTTTAATAATTATTTCAACAAGATGTTTATTTTATATACAATTCTTTACACACTAAAATTACCTTTCAATAAAACAAGTGAGTTGAAAGCTATCAAAAGCTTCTAGGCATAACTTATATCATCTAAGTCTATCTGCGTCTTAATCATTATTCCTGCACATGTTCTCTCCCATAAGGAATCTCCCTCTCACAGATGTAAATTCCTCAGGTCCCATTATTTAGGATAAGATCTACCTTATAAATAGACAGAACAAATGTAATTATCACTTGGAATCAGTGCTCATCTGACCTTCTCATTCTCCTTTCTCAGTTTCCCGTCCTTACCTGGAATCCTGAAGAATTGTAACACCACCAGCAGAACAGGAAGCTTCATTTTCATGAGGCACCCTGAGGAGACTGATCAGGCAATATAACATGGCAACTGAGTATTTATCTCAGACTAATTAAGGTTAGTCCTTCCTAGGGAGCAATATACAAAGGATCAGTGGGTTATAGCTACAGTATAAATAGAGAACAGATTTGTGCAGACTTCTTATGATTGCAAAAACTATCTGAATTTTTTTGGGGGGGTTCAGGGCTGACAACAGAAAAAAATGATGCTTGATAGAGAAATGATGTGCTAAACCTATCAATTAGGACAAAACCAGACACTTAGTAAGTGCTGTATTACAGAAACAATGGAAGACAGGAGTGAAAATGAAGACATATATTCAATCATTCTCTACAAGATGAATAACTAGATTTTTATTCCACTTTCACTAATTTTACTGAAAAATATCTCTCAAAAAACTCTCGTTCCTGTGACTTGTTCTCTAATGGAGTACACAAATAATTAAATGATTAGGAACATATATCTTAAGTGTTTATCATGAACATGTAAAATGGTTACTAACAATTTTCTTTATAGCAAATATTGTTGGAAAAACTTTGCAAGTGAGGGACAAGTCTCTGGTGTTTGAAACTAAAGATATTTTTGAAGTGCATTTAAGTTTCTTATTTTCATATGTATTAAGTACGCACAATGTTCCATGGAACAATTATGCCCCAGTGAAGTGTTCTTTTACACTTATTTGCTTTTTATTTATATGAATGTTTTGGCATGTTCATTCCATGGCACACACATTGAGGTTGAGGGAAGACAATAACTCTTAAGTGTCAGTTCTTTCCTACCATGTTTATCCAAGGAAAGTGTTAAGTTACTTGGCTTGGTGGCAAGCACTTTTATTTGTTGAGACATCTCATCAGTTCACTCAGTGAAATGGTTTTAAGACTATATTTAGAAAAATCTCCCTGGGGTGTGATAAGTGCCTCAACCATTAAGAGTGTTTGCTCTTCTTCCAGATGACCTGTGTTTAGTAATTAGCACATATGTTGGGCTGTTCTCTATTGTTTATAATTCTAGCACCTGGAGACCTTATACATCTTTTTCATTCTATGTGGTTACTCACATGTGTGCTTACACATAGAGACAACAACACATATATTACAAATTCTTTACCAATTTCTCTCTCGTATAGAGATCCAATAGCTATGTGCAAACACAAAAAAAATGACAATATGTTATGCCTCAGAAATAGTATAAGAAACTCAAGGTAATCTGTTATTAAAATCTCATGAAAATCCTTATTCTTGTTGGTGTTGTGTAAACTGGGTACATGCTAGGAGCATCTTGAAAGAGGAAAGTCTATGATTGACCCCTAGGCTTTTATTTCTGTGGATTATTGTTTTCATTGGTAATAGATGGAGGAACCCTAAACTATGTGGATGTGGATAATTTGATCTAAAAGTAAAAATTAATTGTGGAAAAGGAAGATAGTTTATGCATTTTAAACATCACAGGGTTCCTATTTACACAGTTATGTTTAAAAACTTGATTTATAATTTCTAATGTAAATTGTGAGTGTGTTTATGACTTAGATAAAATGATTAAACTTACTTTTATTGTTTATTTTATTTATTTACATTTCAAATGTTGTCTCCTTTTCAGGACTCCCCTTTGCAACCTCCCTATCCCATTCACCCTTCCCTTTGCCTCTATGGTAATGCTCTCCTACCCACCCCTCCCATTCCTGCCTCAACACCTTAGCATCCCCTTACACAGGGGCATCAAGCCTCCACAGGACTGAAAACATCTCATTGATGCCAGATGAGGCAATCCTCTGCTACCTATATAGCAATGGGTCCCTCCATGTGTACTCTTTGGTTGATGGTTTAGCTTCTGGGAGCTCTGAGTGATCAGGTTAGTTGATATTGTTGGTCTTCCTATGGGGTTGCAATACCCTTCAACTCCTTTAGTCCTTCCCCTAACTCTTCCATTGGGGTCCCTGGGCTCAGTTCAATGATTGGCTGTAAGTATCTGCATCTATCTTGGTCAGGTGCTGGCAGAGCCTCTCAGGGGACAGCTATTAAGGCTCCTCTCAGTAAGTACCTCTTGACATCAGCAATAGTGTCAGAATTTGGTGTCTGCAGATGGGATGGATCCTTAGGTAGGGCAGTCTCTAGAAGGCCTTTCCTTCTGTCTTTGCTCCACTTTATTGCCCCTGTGTTTCCTTTAGACAGGAACAATCCTCAGTTAAAATTTCTAAGATGGGTAGGTGGCCCCATATTTCAACTAAGGGCTGTGCCTATTGACTAGAGATAGTCTTTACAGGTTCCACCTTCCTTTATTGAGTACTTTGGCTAATATCATTCCCATTGAATCCTGGGAACCTCTTGCATACATGGCATCTGGGACGTTCTAGTGTATACCCCCAGTTCTTCTACATGCTGGCTGCCACTTGAACCAGCACCATTTGTTGAATATGCTGATTTTTTTCCACTGAATGATTTTGTTTTCTTTGTCAAAACTCTGGTGACCATGTGTGTGGGTGTGGAACCATGAAAGGCTACCTTGGTTTCTGGTGGAACACTGGCTAGAGATGGCCAGAGACCCAACAGGTATCCATACCTACAAGTGATAGCATATATTTTGACATGCTCCCAGACTCCAGGCTTCTGACATGTGGCCAAGACATCCATTGATCCATGCCTTTCAGTCACAATGCCCCTACAGCCCCTCCAAAATAGAGGTGTGTATCACCCAGCACAGGCAGAGGGCATGACTACAGGCCTCAGAAGCAAAACATCTCCATATTAATGAGATACCTAAAGGCCTGAGGGCATAGTCAATTAAGCATTCCTTCCCAGACCTTCCTCCCTCCTCCCTCCCTATTTAACTCAGGTCTGCCTTGAGAAATGGGTGGGGGGGCAGCCACATTCACTTTCTGTCATGACAATAAACCTATTAAAACCATGACTTCCTCATGTCTTTGGGGCCCCTTTGTGGGGAACCATGGAGAAGACCTTTGACTACTGAGCCACTGCTAAATCTGCTAGAAAACTTCTCTACATTCCCGCCATGTAGGCCGCCAACTCAACTAAGCTAGTTGACCCAGCCAAGTGAGTGCCGTAACCAAGAGTCTCCTACCTGCGAGAGACTGCCTGAGTTTCTCCCTCCCCCCTCTCGGGCTTCAGGGCAGTCCAGCCCCTATGCCCTCGAGTCTCATTTCTTCTGGGGCTCCCAGTGGCATCTGGGAGCCCAGAGACAAAGACCACTGATCTCCTTGTCAGCTGTGTCAGCCTGGAGACCCCCCACTCAAGAGCTCTACCCCCTTGGGACTTCAGGCTGATAAGTCTACACTGCTGGAGAGCCCCGCAGCTTCTCACAACCCAGCATTCGCCTGGCGCTGTATGGGGTGAACTCAGTCAAATTCCCACACTTCTGCTCCCCAGAACCATGATTCCAGCCACCTGGGGGAGCAGACATGGAGGAACCACAACACCTCAACAACACCTCATGGAGGACCCACGCCCACAAACATGAGCTAACAGCCCCGCATGTGGGTTTATTTCTGGTTCTTCAATTCTACTCCATTGATCTACCTGTCTGTATCTGTACCTATAATGTCAAGTGTTTTTCACTATGGCTCTGTAGTACAGCTTGAGATCAGAGATGGTGATTCTCTCATAAGTTCTCTTATTGTTGAGAATCATTTTGATATTCTGGGATTTTTCTTATTCCAGATGAATTTGAAACTTTTTCTTTCTATCTCTGTGAAGTTGGAATTTTGATGGAGATTGTGTTGAATCTGTAGGTTGCTTTTGGTTAGATGGCTATTTTTATTATGTGTTTCCTGCTGATCCACAAGCATGGAAGATCTTTCCATCTTCTGAGATCATCTTTGATTTTTTTCATCAGAGACTTGAAGTTCTTTTCATCGAAATCTTTCTTTCACTTGCTTGGTTATAGTTACACCAAGATATACTGCATTACGTGTACTAGTGAGAAGACTGCTGTTTTCTCAGACCATTTATCCTTTGAGTAGAGAAAGGCTACTGTTTTTTTTGTTGTTGTTTTGTTTTTGAGTTAATTTTATATTACATCCAACCACTTTGCTGGAGTTGGTTTTCAGATGTAGGTGTTTTCTGATAGAATTTTTGGGCTCACTTATGTATACTCTCATATCAGATGATATGGCAGTATACATAAGGTCCATCATAACCAGGCTTGCAGATGAAATACCCCACCCTCATGTGACCCAGTATCTGGCCTAACTGGGATCCCCATCAGGCCTTGCAGAGGTAAAAGCTAGCCACCCTGCTGGAGACACTTCATTTTCCTGGTCCACAACTCTGGCTGGGGGAAGATCAGGTGCTCCAGTAACCACCCTCATGAATATATCCACAGACTAAGTGACTCACAAGAAGTCCATCATATCCAGGCCTGAAGATCAAGAACTCCAGACCCCTTCCCACACACATAGACAGACTGACTCATAGAGGCCCATCATAACCAGGTACACTGGAGGGACAGGCTCCAGTCAGAGACAGCAATGCCAGTTAACGCCAAAGAAAACCAGATGGCAAGAGATAAGTACAAGAAGAAAAGCAACAGAAATGAATGCCACTTGGCAACATCAGAACCCATTTCTCTGACAACAGCAAGCACTAAAATACCCCCAAAACAAGATTCTGACCTAAAATCTTTTCTCATGAAGATTATAGAGAACCTAGGAGAACATAAATACCTCCTTAAAGAAGAAATATAAGAGAACACAAGAAAACAAGTAGAAGGCCTTAAAGAGGAAACACATAAATCCCTTAAAGAAATATAGGAAAACAACAAACAAACAGGTAAAGGAATTGAAAAAAAGTGTCCATGATCTAAAAAGGGAAATAGTGTCAATAAAGAAACCATGGAGGAAGGCAACCCTGGAGATAGATAACCTAGGAAAGACATCAGGAGTTACTTGTGCAAGCATCACCAACAGTATACAAGACATAGAAGAAAGAGTCTCAGGCATAGAAGATACCATAAGAGAAATTGACACGAGTCAAAGAAAATAAAAAGTGAACAAAGCTCCTAACTAAAACATCCAGTGAATTTGGAACACAATGAAACCAAAGAAAAAAGGAATAGAATAGAGTGAAAATTCCCTATTCAAAGGGTCAGAAAGCATCTTCAACAAAAATCATAGAACACTTCCCCAGTCTAAAGAAAGAGGTTGCCATAATGTACAAGATGCCTACAGAACACCAAAGAGATTGGACTGTCATAAAATAATCAAAATATTAAATACACAGAACAAAGAAAGCATACTAAAAGTGGTTAGGGAAAAGTGTTAAGTAACATATAAAAGCAAACCGATCAGAACTACACCAGGTATCTTAACAGAGACTCTAAAATCCAGAAGATCTTGGGAAAATGTCATACGGATTCTAAGAGAACACAAATGCCACCACAGGCTAATATACCCAGCAAAACTCTCTGTTGCCACAGATGGAGAAACTAAGATATTTCATGACAAAACCAAATTTAAACAATGTATTTTCCCTATAATGGATGATAGAAGGAAAACTTCAACACAAGGAGGAAACTATACCCAAGAAAAAGTCAGAAATTAAAATTTAGAAATTAAAAGAAGATTGTCACAGAAACATAATTCAAGCTCTAACAACAAAAATAACAGGAAGACACCCTCATTTGTCCTTAATATCTAATAGCATCATCGGGCTCAATTCCCCAATAAAGAGACAGAGACTAACAGACTGGTTACGTAAACAGGACCCAGCATTTTATTGCATACAGGAAACACCTCAGTGATAAAACTATTTTTTTAAGTTAGAAAACAAATATATGGCATTTCTTTCCCCAAGTACTTTGTTTTTATTTTGAGACAATCAAACATAGACTTTGATCAAACTAGTGATTTTCCTCCTTCAAGTTCCCAGAATTAGCAATGCATCCAACTGCCACAATTGGTGATTATGTATTTTTCCAAAGAAAAGTATTTCTTTGTATATTTTCCTAATTTTAAAATAATGCTTATTTTTCCTTGGATATTTAGTTGAAATTTATACTAATGTTGATTAATAAACTACCTATCTAATGTAGTCTGATATATGCCTAAACTCTTTCTATGGATGCCCAAATAGAGTATATCATACCTAAGGGAATTGATGAATGGCACACAGTTTTGCTCATCAGGCATTAGGTGAGATTCCAGAAGCTCCTTTTCATACAGTTCCTAGTGACCTGCAACAATAAAAAACATTAAAAATAGTAGTTAATTCACCATTGATTTTACTATTTTCACTCTTTCTTAATGTATTTTATGCAAATGTAATTGCATGACAATACTGATTTAATGACAATAATACTGATTTAAAATTCCAAAATATTTTCACAAATAAATTTTCATACATAAAAATTTATACATAAAAATGTAATAGATGTTTACTGAAGAAATCTTGTCTCCTATGTATCATTTACAATTAATATAGACAGTGAAAATTTAAGCACACATTAAAATGAATTAAAATCTCACACACTAGCACACTAAGTATTCACGATCGTAGAGATATATAGTATATTGACAAAATTTTAAAGTTCTAATATTTTTCTCTCTTTAAATATTTTTCATGAAATTTACATCGTATAAGCCAATCCTACTCATCTCTGCCTCCCCTAATACGTGCCCTCCACCCTTGCAACCTCCATCCCAATAATAGATTAAAAATCTCATAGTGGAAACTGGAGAATATCATTGTATGCCCCACAGTATACTCCTTTATCCATACTTCACTGCTTCCAAATGTTTATTGCAATGATTTCTTTGTCTTGTAGAAGGCCTCTGGTTTCTTCTACTCTATCAATACCAGAACCTCACTTGGAACTTTCTTTGGATAAGCTACATCATAGAGTTCCTGTGGTTTTGAAATTGTAAGACTAGCCCTTCATGCACTCTAGGAGTTCATCAATGGGGTGTGACATTTTAAAACCCTGAATATGTACCTAAAAGGTATCTGAGTTGGTCAGCCATCCTGATCTCCTATTCCATGCCTGAGGGGCTGGCTCATTGACATTCTTCCCCCCTCCCACCATCCTGGGATAAATCTCATGTTTACTATGTACCTAACTGGAAAAGAAGAAGGGAAGCTTAGCCAGTCTCAGGTGAAAGCAGTGCAGGATCTCAGTATGAGGTGAATGATCTGCTAATGAACATTCTGGAACAGCTTCAGAGAACTGATTTGATTTATTGGAGGAAGGGGTATTTGTGGCTCTGGTGAAGTGGTCAGGGTCTCTGGGGTAATCTGTGTGGCCATATAACATTGAAAATGGTAGAAGTGTTTGAAGATGCTTCGTCTACATACTCAGGGGCTGCAGAGTCCAAGGGGGAAAAACCTTATGAGATCATACAGGAACTAAGGCCTTATAGATGTAAGGGTTATAAATTCTTGCTGGGGTAATGTTGTGAACCTAGCTTTGTGGTGCCAGTGTGTGAAGTGGAAGATGACAAACTTCTGCTGGGCTCATGTTGAGATACCAGGGTTGAAATTCCCTTAATTCTTTTTCTATTTCCCTAGGCCATATACAGTCCTGCAAATTGCCTCTTTGTTTTGTAAATGAGCAGTATTATCATAGTCATTAACCTCTATGTTAGGAATGGTTTGGTATTGGACCACAACCTGATTCATAATGAGTTTTGCAATCATAATTGTCTGCCATTTTAAAAACTGGATAGGTCAGGAAACTAGGTATAGGAAGGTCCTAAGGACCAATGCAGGATCAAGGAAGTGGAGGACCAAAGACACCAGGGGATTTTAGTACCATGGGTTAGGGTCACTGAGCATGTTGTGTGACTAGTGATTTTGCTGGAGATCTTTGAGAATTTGACTGTTTCATTTCACTATTCCAGATTCATGGATATAGAAGTAACTCTCAGCCTCACCCCCCCAAACACAATACAAGTTTTGACAGTAAGTCCAGAATTTTCTGGCTTTTTAGAACAACTCCCTCTAAGAAAGTTATTGGGAGAGATTCAAGACTTGTAGTATCCATGGCCTGGTGAATCTTGTCCTAGAAGATGCCAGCCAGATGGTGTGTTGGGATTATAGCTGCTAAAAAGGCTCCTGTTGCACCCAGTGAAACAATGATTTGGTGAGTGTATTTTATCAAAGAAACAGGAAAATAACTAAGCTAAAGAGATAGTAAGGTAAATAAGTAGAAAGAGGGCATTTGCTACTTTTTACACTGAAGATGCTCCTTTCCTTGTGCCTCTATGAAGGAGAATCATATCTTCATTTTGAATTTCTTGATGACCCATTTTAAACATTCAATATTATAATGTTTGTGTGGGCACATCTAAGCGATTCTGCTCTGGATGCAGCTCCCATATGTACATCTTTCATGTTCATTCCTATGTTCTTAGCCCTTCTACTTCCTTGATCTCCACTGACCTTAATACAACCTTTGAAAGTTATATTCTTCTCAGAGCTGAGGCAAATTTGGTGGTGGCAAAATGTGGCATAGAACATGAAACTCAAGAGTCAATTAAGCAGATCTTAAGGAATGAATCTCCAGTTTGTAAGATGATATATTATGGGATGAGAGATCACAAAGATATCAATAGTATCTTGATGGATCCAGAGAATATTATGAAATACTTACAATACACAGTGAGCAATGAAGGGAAATCAGGAAACTCAGAAGATTCCTGATACTGTAAGGCTTTGATTAAAATACTTTTGTAGAGGACAGATAAATGAAAGAACAAGATTACCTAGGTGAAGATGAGAGACATCTTTCCAGAGACTCCTGAGTCAACAATGGTTTTAAGTGTTCTTCATGTTCAATTCAAGAGCATTTCAGGATCAGAGAAAGAAGAGTAAGTATTTTTGTCATAAATAATATCAAAACCCAAAATTTACATGAATGTAATAGATACAATCCATAAATGGGATATAAAGCTAATTGTTCTGTAACACAGTAATGGAGTTTTTTGCATTTGGTGAAGGATATGTACACAGAATACATTTGGAAGTATAAAATCTAGTACAAAGATAGGTTTACTGTTTTAGTATCCGTGTAGAAATTCATTGAGTTTTATAGATTTTGATTCTTGATAGTTTTTGTGTGTAATGTTATTTATCTGCAAATTTTTATGATGCAGTTTAGAATTTTCTCTTTCAAATATATATGAGTGAATAATCCTTTAAATTTCTGGAATTTTTAAAAGAAGGCCAGTCACCATTCGTAACAGGGATGTAGTCCAGAAAGAGAACTAAAAAAAAAAAAAAAAAGGGAATGATAAAAGAAAAAAAAAAGCATTTTTATAATCCCACTGAATCAATTCTTTGACCCATAAAAGTAAAATGTTTCTGAAGGCTGATGTGTTCTGCTCTTCTCTGTCTTGGATACCTGAGTGCTCTATGGCTTATGCTGAGTCCATTTGATGAGCCGAAATAATGCTGTAGGTGGCTCCAGCCTTGCATACCCCTACTGATTTGCATGTGGCCAAATGAGGATTTCATGTGAGGATATTTATACCATGTGCAGAAGTCATTCTCAGTGAGGATACAGCATCAACATGAGTATCCTTCCTGAACTCCTAACACTCCTGTTGCTCTAGATTTCAGGTAAGTGAGACAGAAAAAGAGCACAGTATGGTAAAGGCCGCCTGGCTTTTTAGGGAAATTATCTTACTATATGGTTAACATTGTATGCTTGTTGTGCCTATTCAACCTCAGGCATGAGATGTGACACCCAGTCTCCATCCACTCTATCTGCATCTAGAATAATTATCAATTGTTGTGCCAGTGAGAACATTAATAGTTGGTTATCCTGGCACCAGCAGAAACCAGGGAATGCTCCTCAACTACTGATCTATAAGTCATCCAATCTGCACACAGGAGTCACATCAAGGTTCAGTGGCAGTGGATCTGGGACAGATTTCATGTTCACCATCAGCAGGTAGCAGCTTGAAGACATTGTCACTTACTACTGTGTACAGGCTAACAGTCTTCCTCTCACAGTGATACAAATTATAGCAAAAACCTCCTGGCTTGTCAGCAGAGTAAGTCTGGACTGCCTCAGCTGTTGCATGAAGTGCTTGCATGTGTTAATGTTTATAATACCCTCCTGGGCTTTGAAAGCAATTGTGGGAATTGTGGGAAACTGTCACTGTGGCCTGTATGCTTTTAACTCTCCTCCTTTCAAGCCCAAAGCACAGGGGTGACAAAATATCTCAAAATTTACTCAAGGGGACTTTATTTTATGTTTGGGTAATCCTAGCTTTGCAGTTTTGCAATTCATACAATAAAAATTTGACTTTCTAATTAGGTCAAGATAAAATATTTTTAATTCAGGGAACTGACATCTACATAACAGCAACTACATAGTCTGTGGATTCGTATTTGATTCTGTGATGTCTCTTGAAGCTTGCATTTTATATACTTGATATTAGCTTGGAATATTATTATGGTAGATTCAAGAAATCTCAGTTGTAATTCAAGAAATCTCATCTAAGGTACAGGAGGTAGTTCAATGGGATTAGACCTTGGGTATATATTATCTTTGGCTATTTCAAACCTAACTATTGCTTTCAGAACCACCATGGTGTAAATGAGATTACTCAAAATACCTTCCCTCTCAATGAGGCCTCAAAACTGAAAAGATTGGCCAAATTAAATTGGTGCTTCTTAAGTTATTTCTGTCAAGTATTTTCATCATGACAAAGCAAAGGTCACTAATACTAGATAATTATTATTTCTGATTATTTAAAGAAAGTTAATATTATAAGTTTGGTACTCTTAGTGCTCATTCACAGTATATCTTTACAAACCAAGCTTTCTGTCTACAAATAAGTCAATGATTGAAACTTAATACTTTTTTTTCCATAAACCAGTACACTATGACTTTCCAACTCATAAAATATCACCCTATGGAGTGTTATACAAATGATTAAGGTTTCCATTATCTATAGCAGGGCTGAAAATGAGAACGTTATACAAAAATACAATATGGGAAATATAATATTGAAAGTACTCATAGTCAGATAGTTGACAGTAGATAATCTTGTTATAAGTGATCACCCATTCTGAGTAGCACAGTGAGTAGAAAAGGAATAATGACATTGACTTCATAGGAGTCCTACTCATAGTTTCATTTCTTAATATTCAAAATAAGCTGATACTGAATCAAGAAGACAGAGTGCCAATTCTATTTCTAATTGTTGCCAGGTTATAGAGATTAAAACCTGCTGATCTATTGACAATTATAACCAAAAATGTGTTTTCTAAATATAATTTCCCATGGTATTGTTTAATTTGGGACTTTTAATTTAGATTTGAGAATCAAATTAGGAGAGAGTAGTATCAATCTGTAACTGCCAGCAGATGTGTGAATAAATGTAAAGGGTATAGAACCAACTTGGTCATCCTATTGCACTAAGGGAACAAGTTTCTGGAGCACATGTTCTGCAATTTTGTGTTTTTATTGCCCAATGAGCCCTGGCTTCTAGATAATATACACAATCTACACATATATACACATAGCAGCAGTTTTTACCATAAGATACCTCCCTATTAAAGCCCTTTAATGGAAATAATTCATTCTACATTTCTGTGTTAGAGTGCCATTTTATGTATAAAGTATCTTCATTTTTCTGTATAGACCAAGCTGATAGTGCAATGCAGATGCCTAGTATACAGTGACCTATGTGCTGATGAGGACAATATGATTTTCTGTGCTATGAAAGCAGAAGAGAATTAAAGAGTTAAGCTGCTGCTTCCATTGAAAACTAACAGTGCTATATTAAGCCAGGTTCCATTTGAAAATATTGTCAGTCACTATGGGCTACAGTAGTTCATGCACAATCATAGCTTCACAATCCTGTTGAATCTAAGTGGTTTATGTTCTGACTTGCCCACCTATGGGAGGGATAATCCAAAAGTGGCAACAAAAGTAAGGTGAATCACCTCCAGACTCCAGGCTCCTGGTGAAGAAGGCCAAATTTGTCCACTGCCTTTGAATCTCAATGAAACTTAATCTTCCAAGTTAGATGAGCCATAGATCAAGAATTTTAGAGATGTTCCTGATGTCGGTTGGTACTTTGCTGACCAACAAACAATCATAAGTTTTGGACCCTCAAAGGTTTAGATAGAGTGATGGAGTCTGGGAATTCTGGGTATCACATCTGAACAAAGACAATAAAGATACAAATCTAATAATCTCCATATAAAGCATGTTAATTGAGAAGTAATTTATATTACCAGACATCTCTTACAGTAATGGATAAGCAAATTCACATTATCGTTATTCTTTTTTTTCAGATCTGAAAATATCTTTTATTTTTTAGAAAATGGATTCCAGTAAGGTTAAAAAGCAATACCAGAGGGCATAGGTACAGAACTGGATATATGTAGTCATTCAAAACATCCAAGTAAGAATATGGCAATATAAATATCCAAAAAGCATCTCTTAGGTTTTCAAAACAAAATGTGTAAGTAATTCCTAACTAGTGAGTAGTACAGCTCACTAGACTGGAGACAAGACTGGAGAAACAGTTAACATTAAAGTCTTGAAAGCCTTTCCTTGGTTAATTACATGTAGACAGTTTGTCTTTGATCAAACTCCTTTAATCATGGATAATGGTATTACACAGGTCCACTGTTAAAACAAACAATATGTTGCAAATTACTTGTGGTATAACGTGTTCCAACAAAGCTTAGAAAATAAAGACTTTGAGTTGGCTCTGGACTAAGTTTAATAGTCATCTCCTCTGCTGACAACTTCTTTACAGGTTGGACGCAACAGTATGGTGTGTTCAAACTGTGCTGTGTATGATCCTTTAATGTCACACAGTGGTGGGTATGGATCTACAATGCCCAAGTCACACAGATTCTTCAGAGCCATTAAGTATTTACTTTCTCCCAAGGGATCCAGCCACCTTCGGCAGAAGGCAAAGTTACCGAAGTTTTTGTTGATGACATTTAAGAAGTGTTTTGTTCTTGGAAGCCTTATTGACACATGTCTCACATCACAATTTCTCATGTAGTGTAAACATTCCATGTCGTCATGAACCACGCCCTTCCCGGTGCTACCAAAGGTCTCGATGGCGTACACCTCTCCTTCCTCCATTCTTGTAGCTTCCCCTCCTTTCTTGATGGGCACTGTTTTTCCAGTGTGAATACTATGTGGCCCAATTGAATGTCCATTTAAGTTACGTATGGGTTTCACTTGATATGTCTTCCCATTTATTTCTACTTCATAGGATTCCATAACTTCTTGAATGGCCTCACCGACATCACAGAGACGAACATCAACCCCAGCACACTTTATTCCAGTATTAGTGGCATCTTTTACAGCTTTTAATAATATATCATACTTAGGATTAAAAGTAACAGTTAAAGCACAATCGATTATTCTACCACTTATATGTATTCCAAAGTCTATCTTACAGATGTCATCGTACTGTAAGACTGTCCTGTCGCCAGCATTGAGAGTGTAATGGGCAGCACAGTTATTGAGAGAACACCCAGTGGGAAATGCCAGGCCTGCATGTAACCCATTTTCTTTTATTAGCTTTCGGGAATAGTCTTCCAACTTCTCACAGATCTCTATCATTGTCATCCCAGGCTTGATCAAGCTCATGACATATTTCCTAACTTGCCGATGTGATTCCGCAGCTTCCCAGAAGTTGTTCCAAATCTCCTCACTAGGTCTAGGGCCTTTTTCTCTTCACTTGTGGTTCTCCAAGCAGCTGTTCTCCCATATTGTGTGGGTGGGTATTCACACTCTTGTCCTTTCGGAAATGCACCATTAGGATACAGGTTGCATATTGGAACTGAGGGAGGGTCTTTTTGAACTTTTGGTCCTCTCTTCCTCTTCTTCTTCTTCTTTTTCCCAGTTGCACCATCAACATCACCATCTCCATCTTCATCATCGTCATCTTTCTCTTTCTCCTCCAGTGCTTGTCTCTCCAACTGTTTTGCTACGTCATCCATTGAGGCTCCTGATTCTTTATTAAGTGCTTGTGCTTCTGACACAGCCCCTTTGCCCTTCTTCTTCCGTCTTTTCTTCTTGGTGGCTTCCTCAGCGGTGCTGGAGTTTCCCTCTTCCCTGTCGTCTGGATCCAGGTAGCCAATTTGGTGGCCCCCGAAGAACCGCTACCTCCTCCACGCCCACCATGTTGCAAGAGAGAGAGAAGGAGAAAGAGAGAGAGAGAGAGAGAGAGAGAGAGAGAGACAGACAGAGATTGTTACTCTTTAATTGAGGAAAACCAGCATGAACCCAAGAAACTGAGTGTGGGTCTCATGTCGAATCTGTGTTTTGACAGGAATTGACTTTTCTCAGGGTGTGATTCATCTGTGAAGAAGTCTTCATTGCTCAGGACTAGGCTAGGGAACAGGCAAATCAGGAGCAATTTCTCAAGTCAGAGAACAGCTACATATTGGATAACCTCAGTAACTCAACCTGAACAATTATCTGAAGGTGTCTCAGAGTAGAATTGTGGTACACAGTTTTCTAAAAAGTGAAAAACCTTATCTTGAGCCCTGCCAAGTAGCACGTTATTTTGAATAACTCTCGTTCATTCTGTCCATGCTACTATCTCATTAGGACGTAGTCAACTACAACAGCACAGTCTCAAATGTGCAAGGATGCTCACAGGTTCTTTTCATTGTTGAAATATTATCTTCTTTGATCCATTCTCTGTAATACAGATTATTATTACAAGTGCAATACAAACAACCACAACCACGATAGAAATATTTCTCCTGATCAGTGAAAAATGGTCTGAGGTTTCTATGTTTTATCCTTCACTACTTTGCCTCCTTGTGATACACACACAGTTCTTCTATCACATCCTCTGATATAGATAACCTTTCCTCTTCTAGTGTTCTTCTGCCCTATTTAGAAAGAATGAATTGCTGGATATTGTGCTTGTCTGGCATGGCTCAAGTGTATATCCACCTATTGTTTCCTACCATCAGTTTACTACTCCTTCCATTCAATGTGTCATATTAGTAATTATCCATTTTGTCCTTTTTGGAACATAAAAAAAGAATCCAGACTTGAAAAAGGATATGCAGAGTCTTGGGAGGAAAATTCCAAGACCACATAAAGTATGTGTTCCTAGTGTGCCCTCCATCTGCATGTGGTCTTCTCCCTTGTTTTCATGCTTACCTAAGATATAATCTATAGTACATGCCACAGAATTGTCTTTAAATGAATTTACCTGAGTAAGTTTTTATAGAGCTTCTATTTTAAAATTTAGTATTTGCTCACAGACATTTATTCACGAATTTTCTGATCATGATTTTCTGAACTCAAACAGCCTGCTTTGGATCACTTCCTTCTTTATTTAATTTGTGCATAAAATGTATACAGAGACTAAATTAAAGCTGTCTGCAGCATTGTAGTTAGCTGGTCTAATGCTACTTACATTTTAATTGTAAATTGATCCCCAAAATTGTTTCCCCAGTGAGGAGAGAGTTTGCAGATAGATGCTAAGCAACTATGTCCCTAAATTATTTCTGATTGTTAAATAAATATGCCAACAGTCAGTACATGGGCAGAAGAGACATAAGTGGGGTTGAGGTGTTCTGGGCTGGAGGTTGGAGTGTGATACCAGGAGGAAGAGGAAAGAGGAGCTGCCATGGCTTAGGAATAAAGACAATGTGGCCCTGTGAGCTGGCCAGTTGGAGTTAAGAGCAGCTCATAGGAAACACAGTAATAATTCAGGTTTACCGAAAGGAAAGTAGATTCTAACAACATGGAGGGTAGGCAGCTAAGATTTTGTATTGTTTAAGACATATTGTAAATATAAAAGCTGTATATGCTTTTATTTGGTAACAAAGGTTCAGAAGCTGGGTAGAAAACCCAAGGTTGGGATTTAATAATTTCTATAACACAGCATTAGGCTGTGGTCTACCTCATTCCTTTTGGCTCCTTTCATTTCCAGCTCATCTCCTGCTTTCACAAGTGAAATTCACAATTGAAAATTCACAAGTGGAACATGAAGAGCCCTGAATACCCTCAAATCAATGATTATAGAGACTCATGCAGAGAGAGGTAAGCAGGAACAATGAGGCAATATTTAGGTAAGACAATACTGTATGCTGACTAGTGTATCATTTTTAAAACAACATAGAACTCCTGTATTTAAAGCACCACTGCTAGAATGTGGCAATACTGTCAGTGACTATAATCCTTGGTTTTCTGAAGAAGGGGCACTAAGTGTTAGTGTTTTGGAGATGATGAAGCAGAATAACCAAACTCCTCAGAAGCATGAAAAAAAATCTAATATAATTTGGATTACATGGGCATGGTGCCAGTTGTTTTCAATATGATAGAGCATGAGTGAGAGAGCCAGACCTCTGAGGACTAGAAGACAGCTTCTTTACATGAGTATGAATTAGACAATGAAGCATTAAAACAAATAAAAGTAGCAAAAAATAGGGTTTGTAGACTATGGACAAGTTGGAAAATAGAAGCTGAAGTTTCATACATGGAGCCTAAGGTTCCTTCTCCTCCACAGAATTCAGGGTCTTACTCTTTCACAGTTGACATAGATTGCAAAGATTTGATCAGAAATTTAAATATGAAGTTTCTGAACCTCATGGAGATTTAATCTCCTGTTTAGATGAGCATAGCACATACTCTTGTGTGTGTGTGTGTGTGTGTGTGTGTGTGTGTGTTAAAAGCCTTCAAAGGTAAGAAATTATTTTTCTGGTGACAAACCAGGACATTAATTTGTTCCATTTATTTATTTATTTATTTATTTATTTATTTATTTATTTATTCACCTTATATCCGGATCACTGTCCCCTGTCCTGGTCACTCGGACACACAGACCCCCTCTCATTCTCCTCTGAGAGGGCAAACTCTACCCCTTACCCCACTTATCAACCTATCCTCATACACTAAATCTCTGCAGCAGTTGGCATATCCTCTCCCACTGAGACCATACAAGGCAGCACAATTATGGGAATGGGATCCACAAGCACACACCAGTTTAAGGATAGCCCCCAATTCAGTTTTTGGGGGAACTGCATGTAAACCAATCTGAAAATCTGCAGCATATGAACAGGGGGGCCTAGATTTCCCACATGTAGGCTCTTTGCTTAGTGGTTCAGTCTCTGAAATCCCCCAAGCATCCAGGTTATTTTACTGTGTTTATCTTGTGGAGTTCCTATGACTTCCATGCAGGTCATGCAATCCTTCACCCAACTCTCCTAAAATATTCCCTGTTCTCTGTCCAATGTTTGGCTGAAGGTCTCGGCATCTTTTTTTATCTGTATCTTGATGGATCCTCTCAAAGGGCAGTTATGCTAGGCTCCTGTCATATATGTTCTTTTGAGCCTGGATTACTTCACTCAGCAAAGTCTGTTCTAGTTTCATTCATTTGCCTTCCCAACTCATGATGTCCTTGTTTTTGACATTTGATTAGTATTCCACTGTATAAATGAACCAGTTTCTGTATCAATTCTTTGTTTGAGGGACATCTTGATTATTTCCAGTTTCTAGCTATTACAAATAAAGCTGATATGAACATCATGCAGCACATGTCTCTGTAGTATGGTAGAGCATATATAGGGTACATGACCAGGGATGGTATAGCTGGAACGTCAGGTAGAACTATTCCCAATTTTCTGAGAAATACCCATATTAGTTACCAGAGTGGTTGAACAAGTTTGCACTAAATGAAAACTCATTTAATTGAAAAGATTCTGTAAAGCAAATGATGCTGTCAACAGGACAAAACAGCAACCTACAGATTGGGAAAGGATCTTCATCAACCTGACATCCAACAGAAAGATTATATCCAAAAAAATATAAAGAATACAAGAAGTTTGATACCAACAAATCAAATAGCCCAATTTAAAAATAGGGTACAGAGCTAAACAGAGAATTCTCAACAGTGGAATCTTGAATAGCTGAGAAACACTTAAAGAAACGTCCTTAGTCATCAGGGAAATGCATATGAAAGAAATCTTGATATTTCATCTTACAATCACCAAAGTGGCTAAGATAAAATACTTAAGCAACAGCTCATGTTGGTTGTGATGTGAATCAAGAGGGGTACTCCACTAGTACATGTGTCTATTAAAATCCATTAAAAAAGAATCAGTGTTAAATAAAAAATTCTGCAGTTAAAATTATTCCACCAAACTCATAAAATTTCGAGTAGATCTACCCAAATTTAAAGGTAATTATTAATTTAAAATATGCAAACAACCTTATGACATAGAATACAAATAAGGTTGTCAAATCCCCTAGAGCCTACATGTAGGTGCATCAATAGAGTAAAATTTACATCAATGAACTTTGGAAACAGTTCTTGAGACCACAAACTTAGATATCAAATCTTTGTTGTGCAATTATGATCTCAAATGAACACCAGATTACTCTTTATCTTACGCTTCAACATTGCACACCACTACTTTGCACCTCCCAAAGCCATTCAGTATTTCTTTTGTATACTTCAATTGTGGTTTTTAAGACCTAGCAGTGTTTGGATCATCTATAGTGACATTTGTTTTGCTATATGAAAATCCCAACTGAGAATGTCACGTAGATTCCACAATGATATCAATAGTTCAAGAAATCTAGAGAGAATAAATCAAGCTTATAGTGCTGAGGTATACATGGTACACAGCAATCCCACGGACCGCTGATGCCCAAATAATTCAAAGTTCTTCAAAGCCTGGCTACATCTGATATATTACATCAGCAATAGGAGGAACCAAAAGAACAGCTGTAAAAACCCAGCCTCACATATGTGCATCTCTGAATGGTTTATGTTATGACTTGAATCACTGTCGGACCAGATGTAATACGGCTGGCAGATATATGTGACAACATCTTCAGACTGCAGACTGTTGATAGTGAGTCTGAAATCAGTGCCAGATCTACTCCCACTGAACCTTGATGGCATGCCCGATTGCAAACTCTTTGCATTATATATCAGGAGTTTGGGAGCTTCTCCAGGTTTTTGTTGGTACCAGGATAAGGAATTGCTAACACTCTGACTTGCCTTGCAATTGATGCTGATTCTGTCTCCCACAGATGTAGACAGGGTGAATGGAGACTGGGTCATCTTGATGTCACATCTCATGCCTGATATTGGAAATACACAGCAAATACATATTGTTGACAATATTAAAAACATAACATTTCAAAGTACCAGGCACACTTGTGAATGTGATTTTTATGTTGTCCATCTTACCTGGGAGCCAGCAGCCCTAAGAGTTAAACTGGAGCCATCATGATTGCCCTGTGTCCTGTCTGGAACTGAAATACCAAAGTGCATAGACTGTCTAATAAGAAGGCACATTTCTGTGGGCTGTGTTCCTCAAACGTGCAAATCATCTGGGGTCTGGCACAGTGATGTGGCTAATTTGGCTGAGTAATTTAATAGGGACCTGATGTCTCTGCTAGTCTTAGGCTAATGTTGGGATGCACAGATTTTCTGACAGGCAATGTATTTGTTTGTCTTGAAGAACAGAAGAACAGTGTCAGGCCAGTCTCCTGTAAATAGTGTATTATTTCATTGTAATTTTCTGCCATGCTTTCCGCAAGAGATCTCCAACTAATACAGGAACTGTTCCTTATGACAGACACCTAGGACCTGCAAAGATGGCCCCTTTTATATGTGACTGGCAATACTGTTGGAAACTGTCTCCCTTTTTATTTTCTTTCCCTGATCCACTTAATAAAAACTAGAAGACATATAGGAAAAGCAAGAACAAAATACACAATGAACAATTGCAACACACAAACTTAACTCTTAAATAGCAGGCCCTGCATTCCCTAAATTGTCATCTACATAAAAGTGATGTAACTGACTGCATTCATGACTGTTCTGAAGTTATGCATTCCTGCTTCCTATCTTGTGGCTGATTTTTCTCTGAGATCAAGGTCACTCAAATCATTATTCCTGTTCTCTCTCCTACTTTTTGACCCTAAGTATTATCGACAAGCAGAGGCCCTTTCTCTACTACGTGATCATTCATACCCTTAAATATTTTATGATTCTTAAAAAACTTAAACATTCTTTTTATTTCCTTCTTGTAGGGAGCCGTTCTGCTGCTCCGGTCCACGGGTCAGGTAGCAAGAGAGAGAGTGGGAACAGGGACGTGAAGAATGGAGACAAGACGAAGTCTGATCTGGAGACGAAGTCTGCTGCTGGAGATGGAGTCTGAGTCTGTCTGCTCTCTGTCAAGTCTGTCTAGTCTGAGTCTGTCTGGAGATGAAGTCTGTCTGCTCTGACTAGTCTGTCTGCTCTCTGCCTCTGACTCTCTCTGACTGCTCCTTTTATATCTCTCCTGAGTCTCTCAAGTGCTGGGATTAAAGGCATGTGCTACCACTGCCTGGCCTTGACTGAAAGGATCAAAATAATTATCAGAGTGTGCTCAGCTGTTGTAGGCTGTGGAAAACAAGTCTCTTGTCAGGGTACATGGCTCAAGATGGCTGCAAAGATAATAGCTGCCCTTGGCTCAGAGTCGGCTCCCAACACCTTCTGTTTTTATATCTTTAGTAAAAAAAGAAAAAAAAACCTTTATTTCATTCATATCAACATAGTTTTCATAACACATTGGATATAAAGGTGATTAGAAATAGTTTTTTTAAATTGATACAATTACTTGTTAGAGAAATTATTCACCCTAACCTCTCCTTATTTTCTAAGTGAGACAGTGAAACAAATGTGATTTATCCAGTAACTGATGATGAATAATTGCTCAAAGGAATAATAGATACCTAATGCTTATGAAAGGGATGTACAGTAGTTATTACTTCAATACCCACACTTTTGAATTCATGTACCAACATATTGTATTCTAATTCCAAGCATAGTATATAGTTATTTGTGAATCATTCAAATGTGAAAGACTAAAGTAACAGCTCTCCTCATGCCAACCCATATTGCCCTGTATGTTTCTATAGACTTCATTTTGCTTGAGACTCCATGACCATAGAACAAATGATAGAATGAAGACTTAGTAACTTGAAGATTGAAGAATTGATGAAAGCCCCATGTCCATTCTACACATAGATGAGGGGAAACAACTCTCTGAAAATATAAAATGAGGTCAGTGAGTGATCGAGATAATACGTTCATGTAGAGGCTAGACTAATCCCCAGAGTGTGCTTTCTTCACTGTAAGCCACAGGAAGGCACATCCTTATTTCTGCATAAGCAGGGAAGCTGGACCACGCAAGTACCTCTGTAGAGAATGCAGCTGTAAGCAAACCAAACACTGATCTACACATCTGGAAGCTGTTTGAAGTCCTTATAGAACTTTTAGAATTTGTTCATTCTCCAACATGAATGTAAAGATCCTTGATCTTTTTTCTCCTGCTGCTCTTAGTGATTGAGACTCTATTACAGGTTTAAAAGTAAAATGACTGTCTAGGAAGAATCTGTAATGTTAGATATATTTTTCTTATTATCATCAGATATGAGGTAAATAAAAATTCTTTGTACTTTGCATATGTAAAATTATATATACCTTTATTGAATGTGAATAATAAACTATAGAAAGATGTCAACTAGCACAACTTTTTGTAACAAAAGGATGTTTGAGTGATTAATGGCAGTTGTTGCATTGGAGAGGACCTACTTTAGTTTGCCAGTGTTCAAATGTGGTTAAAAGCCATTTATAATTTTAGTTCCAGAGGATTCGAGGCCCTGTTCTGACTAACAGTAACACCAGGCATGTACTTGGTGCACTAGCATGCAATCCAGAATCCAGAACACTCATATGTGTAAACTGAAAATAAAATAAAGCAAACCATAGTAGATTGCCAGAGGAAAGAGAGATAGGTCAGAATGTGGCATGGTAAGATCACTACTATTTACTGATTATTACTGTTTAGAGAACACCAAAATTATCTATTATTATTAGCAAGAAGGAGAGTAGGCATAGTAAACATTAGTGGCTGAAGGAAGAGGCAAATAGTGCCATGGGTTGATCTGCACATTGCCTATTTTGGAAGAAGTAGAATGTAAGACAGTGTTTGGCAGTGAAGAACAGAAAATGGGAAAGAAAATATCTATAAAAGGAAAGTGAAAACAGTGAAGGGGCAGAAAGCATGAGTAGGAGATGATGACCAACAGAGGAAGTTTAAACACCTTGAACAGAGAAACAGTTAAGGATCTGATGCAGAAAAGCTGGAATGTAAGGTTCTGAGTAATGGACTCGGCACCTGGCAAAGTAATAGATATATAGTATTAAGATAAATCAGTCCAAAGGGAAGAGGCAGCTAATCTTTTTAGAAGAATATAAGAGCCACACCCTGAACTGTTTCACTGAAACATCTATTTCCTCAATATTGTACAACCATTCTTATCAAAAATTCTTTCAGTGATGCTAAGTCCTGTGCAAAAATAAAGCAGAACACACAAAAGGGCGCCACCTCCTGGCCATAGTTCTATTGTACAGGAGTCTTAGGACAGGTTCTTCTATTTAATTGTGATTCTCAACCTTTCACAATTTCAAATTATGCAGGACCATGAACTTCAGACAACTAAGGGAGAGCTATGATTGAGCAGAAGGAGTTGATGAGGCAAAGACTCTCTGACACATCAAATGTACCAATGGAGAGCACCATGCAGGGTGTGGGGAATGTGCTGTGTAATAATACTGACAGCAATAATTTGACAAATTTCAAGGCTTTTAACTATGACAATCTATTCTCTACCTCTGAAGTAGTCATGGACCTAAGATTTCAGGGAGCATGTTCAGTAGGTAAAAGGCTTAGAAATTGACCCTTATATCAGCTGGTACCAAGACAGAAAGTTCTTCTGGAGTGATTTCTATGAAAAATGCTAGATAAATTTATGGGCAGATTTTTTGCATGAATTTGCTAGATAGCAAAAGTGAATGAATATTTAAACCAAGAGAGCCCATGATATTTATCATTAGCACTTGTATTCTGTTCAATGCTTCAATTAAGTGATTACTGCTTAAATTATTTATTTTAATTGGGTAGATAATAGCATTTTTTAAAAAGCTGTTATATTGTATGAATTAAGGAGAAGGATGAAGAGTTTTAATAGTGCTAAGTGAATATGTGCCTTGCAACTTTATGTGCAATACAAGCAGTATCCTCCCAGTTAAGGGAATGATTTGACGAAATAATAAAAAGAAAAGTACTTCTCTCTATTGACTTCCAAGTATGGGTGGATATTCTCTATTGTATAAAATAAAGAAAGGCAGCTGTAAGTTAGGACACCTCATTGCTTTGCTCTCTGAATCCTGAGTATAAACTTATTCTGACAAGCTCTGACAAACCTATGCAGATGTGGCTCTTTTTTATAAAAAATACAGATATGTTTCAAACAGATATGGATATGTACCTGTGAGTATGTGTACTAAATGTGTAGGTAATGTATTCAGAATTGAGAAAAGGGCATCAGGTACATTAATGCACCACTGTGGATTATGTGGGCTTCCGCCACTGTGGATTATGAGGGCTTCCACATGAGTGTAAAAAATTTAATATATGGCCTCAAAAAAAATAAACTAGGGTACTCATCTCATTAGCTATTTTTTCAGCCTTTAAACTGGACTATTGAATTGTGAGCCAGAATAAACCTTTAAGTTGGTTTGGTGAGGGTATTTTATCACAGCAACAGGAAAAACAACTAAGCTAAGAGAAAGTAGGGCTTGGAAATTTGTTTCACAACCCTGTACTCTAAGGTAGTGTCTGTCTTTATCACTGAGGTGAATTTCCTGTATGTAGCAAAATGCTAGGTCATGTTTATGTGTCTAGTTTGTTAGTCTATGTTTTTTTTTAATTGGGGAATTGAGTCCATTATTGTTAAGATATATTAAGGAACAGTAATTGTTGCTTCCTGTTATGTTTGTTGTTATTGGTGGAAAAAAGTCTTCGTTGCTATCTTCGTTTGGGTTGATGGAAAGAAGATGACTTTCTTTCTTTTTCTAGGGTGTAGTTTCCCTCCTTACGTTGGCCTATTCCATCTATTATCCTTTGTAGGGCTGGATTTGTTAAAAAAAAAATAATGTCATTCTAATATCAAATAAAATCAACTTTCAATCAAAAGTTATCAAAAAAGATAAGGAAGGACACTTCATACTCAACAAAGGAAAAATCTATCATGAAGAATTCTCAATTTTGAACATCTATGCTCCAAATGCAAGATGACTTACATTCATAAGAGAAACTTTACTAAAGTTCAGAGTATACATTGCACCTCACATAATAATAGTGGGAGACTTGAATGCCCCTCTATCATCAGTACACAGATCATGGAAAAAGAAACTAAAGAAAGACATGGTGATACTAGCATAAGTTATGGACCAAATGGATTTAACAGATATCTACAGAACATTTCATCCAAAAACAAAAGAATATACCTCCTTCTCAGCATCTCATGATACCTTCTCCAAAACTGACCATATAGTCGATCCCAAAACAGGCCTCAATATATACAAGAAGAAGGAAATAATCCCATGCATCCTATCAGATCACCATGGACTAAGGCTGGTCTTCAATAACAACATAAACAACAGAAAGCCCACATACACATGGAAGCTGAACAACAACCTACTCAATGATAACTTGATCAAGAAAGAAATTAGGAAATTAAAGTTGTTTTAAAATTTAAAGAAAATGAAGGCACAACATACCCAAACTTATGGGACACAATGAAAGCAGTGCTAAAATGAAAATTCAAAGCTATGAGTGTCTTCAAAAGGAAACTGGAGAGAGCATACACCACCAGTTTAACAGCACAACTGAAAGCCCTAGATCAAAGAGAAGCAAATATACCAAAGAGTAGATAGTAAGAAACAATGTAACTCAATCCTGAAATTAACCAACTAAACAAAAAAAGAGCTATACAAAGAATAAATAATATAGAGCTGGTTATTTGAGAAAATCAACTAGATACATAAGTCCTTAGCCAGAATAACCAGAGGGCACAGAGACAGTATTCAAGTTAACAAAATCAGAAATGAAATGGGAGATATATCAAGAGAAAATGAAGGAGTTCAAAAATCATCAGAGCTACAACAAAAGCCTATACTCAACAAAATTGAAAAATCTGGACGAAATGGACAGTTTTCTAGACAAATACCAAATAACAAAGATGAATCAGGACCAGATAAACCATCTGAACAGCCCAATGATCCCCAAATAAACAAAAGTAGTCATCAAAGCTCTCCCAACCAAAAAAAAAAAAAAATCCTAACTCCAGATGCATTGGGTGCAGAATTCTATTAGACCTTCAAAGAAGATATGATAATAATATTCTTTAAACTATTCCACAAAATTAGAAACAGAAGGAACACTACCTAATTCATTCTATGGAACCACAGTAAAGCTGCTACCAAAACCAAACAATGACTCAACAAAGAAAGGGAACGTCAGTCCAATTTCTCTTATGAATAATTATACAAAAATACTCAATAAAATTATCGAAAATCAAATCCAAGAGCACATCAAAATAATCATTCACCAATATAGAGTAGGCTTCATCCCAGTAATGAAGGGGTGGTTCAATATATGAAAATCAATCAACATAATTTACTACATAAGCAAACTCAAAGCAAACAACCACATTATCATTTCCTTAGATGTGGAGAAATCATTTAAAAAAATTCAACATCCCTTCATGTTAAAAGTCTTGGAAAGATCAGGCCCATACCTAGACATAGTGAAAGCAATATACCCTAAACCAGTAGCCAACATCAAACTCAATGTAGAGAAACTTGAAGGAATCCAACTAAAATCAGGGAGTAGACAAGACTGCCCACTCTCTCCTTATCTACTAAATAGAGTACTTAAAGTTCTAGATAGAAAAATTAGACAACAAAGGATACAATTTGGAAAGGAAGAAGACAAAATATCACTATTTGCAGATGATATGATAGCATACTTAAGTGACCCCATAAATTACACCAGAGAACCTATAAACCTGATAAACAACTTCAGCAAAGTAGCTTAATAAAAAATTAACTCAAATAAATCAGTAGCCTTCCTCTACTCAAAGGATAAACTGGCTGAGAAAGAAATTAGAGAAATGACACTTCACAATAATCACAAACAATGTAAAGTATCTTGGTGTGATTCTAACCAAGCAGGTGAAAGATTTGTATGACAAGAATTATAAGTCACTGAAGAAAGAAATCAAAAAAAACCTCAGAAGATGGAAGATCTCCAATGCTCAAGATTTGGCAGGATTGCTATAGTAAAAATGGTCATCTTGCCAAAAACATTCTACAGATTCAGTGCAATGCCCATCAGCATTCCAACTGAAAACTTCATAGAGTTAGAAAGAACAATTATCATGTTCATTTGAAACAACAAAAAACCCAGGATAGTGAAAAAAATATACTCAACAATAAAAGACTATCTTAAAGAATCACCATCCCCGACCTTAAGGTGTACTACAGAGCAATAGTGATAAAAAACTGCATAGTATTGTCACACTGACAGGCAGGTAAATCAATGGAATAGAGTTGATGACCCAGAAATGAACCCATACACCTATGGTCACTTGATATTTAACAAAGAACCTAAAAGCATCCAGTGGTAGAAAGACAACATTTTCAACATATGGTGCTAATTCAACTGGTGGTCAACATGTAGAGGAATGCAAACTGATCCATTCTTATCTCCCTGTACAAAACTCAAATTCAAGTGGATCAAGGACCTCCACATAAAATCACATACATTGAAACTAATAGAAGAAAAAGTAGGGGTCATCCTCGAACATATGGGCATAGAAGAAATTTTCCATAAGTCACAGAACTCCAGTGGCTTATGCTGTAAGATAAACAATCTACAAATGGAACCTCATGAAATTGCAAATTTTCTGTAAGGCAAAGGACACTGTCAATAGGACAAAACTTCAACCAACAGATTGGGAAAAGATCTTTACCAATCCTACAGCTGATAGAGGGCTATTACCCAATATATACAAAGAACTCAAGAAGTTAGAATTCAGAGAACAAAAATAACCCGACTAAAAATGGGGGATGGAGCTTACTAAACAAAGAATTCTCAATTGAGCAAACATGAATGGCCAAGAAGCACGTATAGTGCTTCAACTTCCTTAGTTATCCTGGAAGTACAAATCAAAACGACCTGACATTTCACCTCACACCAGTCAAAATGGCTAAGTTGAAAAACTCAGGTGACAGCAGATGCTGGTGAGGATGTGGAGAAAGAGGAACACTCTTCCATTGCTGGTGGGATTGCAAGCTGGTACAACCACTCTAGAAATCAGTCTTACATTTCCTCAGAAAATTGAACATAGTACTACCTGCGGGCCCAGCTCTACTATTTCTGGTTATATACCCAGAATATGCTCCAACATTTATTTAGGACACATCCTCCACATTGTTTATAATATTTATAATAGCCATATTTATAATAGCCAGAAGCTAAAATGAACCCAGATGTCTCTCAACAGAGGAATGGATACTGAAAATGTGGTTCATTTACAAAATGGAATACTAGTTAGCTATTAAAAACAATGACTTCATGAAATTCACAGGCAAGTGGATGGAATTTTAAAATATCATCCTGAGTGAGGTAACTCAGTCACAAAATTCCCACACATGGTATGCACTCAGTGATATGTGGATCTTAGCTCAAATGTTCAGAATAAGCAAGATACAATTCACAGACTATATGAAGCTCAAGAAGGAAGACCAAAGTGTGGATGCTTCAGTGCTTCTTAGGAGGGGGAACAAAATACTCACCAGAGAAAATATGGAGAAAAATTGTGGAGCAGAAACTGAAGGAAAGGTCATTCAGAGACTGCCCCTCATGGGGATCCATCCTTTATACAGTCCCCAAAGCCAGACACTATTGTAGATGCCAAGAAGTTCTTGATGTCAGGAACTTAATATAGCCGTCTTCTGGGAGGCTCTGCCAGAGTCTGACAAATACAGAGGCAGATGACAGGATCCAACCATCAGACTGAGCACAGGGTCCCTGATGGAGGTCTTGGAGAAGGGACTAAAGGAGCTGAGGGGGTTTGCAGCCCCATGCAGGGAGCAAAAGTTTCAACAGACCAGAACCCTTAGAGCTCCTGGGGAATGGACCACCATCCAAAGAGTACATATGGAGGGACCCATGCCTCTGGTCGCATATGTGGCAGAGACCGTCACTGTTGGACATCAGGAGAGGAGCAGCCCTTGGTTCTGTGGGGTTAAATGCCCAAGGGTAGGGAAATTCCATGTAGGGAAAATGGGAGTGGGAGGGTAGGTGTGGGAGAACCCTCATAGAGGGAGGGAGTTGGGGGATGGGATATGAGGTTGCTGGATTAAGACATAGAAAGGGGATAACATTTGAAATGTAAGTAAAGAAAAGATCCAATAAAATATTTTAAACAAACAAAGAAAGTTCTGTGTAGAAAAGAACAAAACAAAACAAAACAAAACAAAAAACTATGTACAATTTGTCTGATAAAAGGCTTGTCCTGTGTCTTACTCTAAATATGCTCCTTTCCTTGAACCTCTGGGAAGGAGATCATGTCCTCATGACACATTTCTTGGTCATTTGTATTGAATATTCAGTATTATAATGCCTGTGTGGGCACCTCTTAGCAGTACTCTGGCTGCCTCTCCCATATGGACACTTTTAATGTTACTTGCTGTGTTCTTTGTCTCTTTTACTTACTTGATCTCCACTGACCTAAATGCAACCATGGGAAATAGTATTGTCCTTGGAGCTGAAGCACATTTGGTGGTGGTAGAATATGGCAGAGAACTTAGAAATCAAGAGTCAATTAAGCATTTCATAGGAAGTTAAACTCCATGAGTGAAAATGATATTTTTTGTGATGAAAGGGCACAAGCATAAGAATAGTATCGTGAAGTATCAGAAGAATATTATGAAATATATACAATTCACTGTCAGTGATGAAGGGAGCTCAGGGATTTCAGAAGATTCCTGATATTAAAAAGCTATGATAAAAGGAACTTGGTAGAACAAAGATAAATGACTGAAAACAAGATTACCTAGGTGAAGAAGAAAGACATCATTCCAGAGACTCAAGACTGAACCATGAATTTAAGTGTTCTTCACGTTCATTTCAAAAATATCACAGGATCAGAGAAAGCGTAAGTATTTTGTGATGAATGATATGAAAAGTCAAAAATGAATTGAATGCAATAATGACAACCCATAAAATATATAAAAATATAGAATGCTTTTGTAACACAGTAATGGACCTTTGGATTTGGGTGATAGATATATAAACAAAATATATTTAAAAGCATAAAGTCTAATGCAAATCTCTGCTTGCTTTCATTCTATCTATATGGAAGTTCATTCAATTCTATAGACTGGGTCTAGATAATTTTGGTATGTAATGTTATTTATCTGTACATATTTATAATATATTTTAGATTTTTTTCAAATGCATATAAATAAATGATTCTTTAAATTTCTTATTTAAGGAGAAATTCTTTAAAGAATTTATTTAAGGTTTATTTAAGGAGGTAAGTCACCATTCTTAACAGGAATGTACTGCCGAAAAAGAACTAAAGGAAATAGGGAGTGATAAAAACAACAAAGAATGTTTCTATTTCCATTGAATCAGTTTTGACCCATAAAAAATAACATGTTATTTGAAAGCTGATATGTTCTCCTCTTCTCTCTCTTGGATACTTAATACTGTAGGTAGCTCCAGCCTTGCACTTCCCTGATGATTTGCATATGGCCAGAGGACAGCCCATCTCTATGAATATTTCATGAGAGGATGTTTACACCATGCACAGAAGTCACACCCACTGAGTATACAATGTCAACATGAGTGTTCTTGCTGAGCTCCTAGCACTGGTGCACTGGTTTTCATGTAAGAGAGACAGAAGTGGAGAACAGTGTGGTAAATGCTGCCTGGCTTTTTATGGGAATTATCTTTCATATGGTTAACACTGTATACCTGTTGTACATATTAAAGCTTCATGAGATGTGATACCCAGATGTTCCAGTCTCCATCCACTCTGTCTGTGTCTCTTCAAGACCAAGTAATTATCTATTGTGGTGTCCGTGAGAACATTAATACTTGGTTATTCTTGTACCAACAGCAAACAGGGAATGTTCCTTAACTACTGATCTATAAGGCATCCAACTTACATATCAGGGTTCCAACAATGTTCATTGGCAGTGAATCTGTCACAGTTTACCCTCTCCTCAGCAGCCACCTACAGCCTGAAGACTTTGACACTAGCTACACTCTGTACAGACTGCCTTTCTCTCACAAAGATACAAGTCACAGTCCAAACCTCCCAGTGGATCTTAAGAGTAAGGCTGAGCTGCCTCAGGTGCTTACTGAAATGGCTGTACCTGCTAATAATTATAATACACTCCTGGGCTTTGAAAAACAAGGTGAGGGATAGAGAAACATGTCAGAGTTGTCTGTCTGCTTTTAGCTCTCTACACTGGTGAACAAATTATCTCACAGTTTACACAAGAGCAATTCATACCGTAAAAAAAAACCTTCAAAGTAAACCTCAAGAGAGACTACTTTAATTTGGGGAACTGATATCTGAATAACAGCAGCTTCATGGATTGTAGCCTCCTAATGAACTCTGTGATATCTCCTGAAACCTGCATTTTATAAAGTTAGCATCAGCTTTGGCTATTATAATGGTAAATCAAGAAATCTCAGCTGCATTTGTAAAGCTGGAGGAGGTAGTTCACTGAGGACAGACCCTTGGGTATATGATATCTTTGAATATGACCTAACTATTACTTTCAGACACACCATGGTGTAAATGGAGTTACTCCAAATTCTTTTCCTTTCATCATTACCACAAAACTGAAAAGACTGATCAAATTAATTTTGTGCTTTTTAAGTTGTTTCTGTCAAGTATTTTCATCATAGGAAAGCAAAGGTCACTAGCCCTAGGAATCTATAATTTCCTAATATTTCAATAAGTTAATATTAGGAGTTGGTGTCTCTTAGTGCTCATTTACTTTATACCTGTCCAATGCATGCTTTCTCTCTACAGATTTGTCCATGATTATATCTTGAAGATCTTTGTTCTATGAAAAAGAACATTGGTGATATTCTGGCTCTTAAGCTATCACCCTATGGAGCTTTAGACAAATGATTAATATTTCCATAGCAGGACTTCAATTGAGAGCATTGGAGAAATTGGAATTGAGGAGATACAATATTATAGGAAGTAATTGTAGTGAAAGAATTGACAGGTGATAATTGTTTAAAAAGTCAGTATTGTTATTAAGTCACATGGTAGAAATGAAGACTAATGTTGATTACATGGCAATCTTTTACACATTTTCATTTCCTTAATATCAAATAAGCTGGGACTCGATAAAAAACATAGTGTTTATTCTATTTCTAATTAGATCCCTGGTTTCATATTCTAGAAGCTGTTGATTTATTAACTATTTTGCAAATAATGAGTTTTTCTACTATAGTTTTCCATAGTCTTGGTTAATTAGAGGCTTTAGAATGAGAATTGAGAAACAAAATAGGAGAGTTCAGTATCTAACAGCACATAAACAGATACGTGAATAGATGTAAGGAGTAGAAAACTACCTAGATTATCCTTTTGGAGCTATGAAAACAATGTTCTTGAGCACATGTTCAGCCACTTTGTTTTTATTGCCCAATGATTCCTGGCATTTAAAGAATATACAGAATTTACCTTACATATAGCAGGAAGTTTACTGACCATCAGATACCAACTTATAAAAGCAAGTTAATGAACATAATGCAGATTCCACATTTCTGTGTTAGAGAGCCTTTTCGAGTGTAAAGTAACTTCATTTTACTTTGTAGACCCAGGTGATGATGTGATGCAGATTCTTAGTATACAATGACTTTTACGCTGATGAGCAGAATATAAATTTCTGTGCTGTGTAAGCAGAAGAGAATGAAGCAGAATTAAGCTGCTGTTTCTATTGAAATCTAACAATGTTCTAATAAGCCAGGTTCCATCTAAAAATATTATCAGGCACTACGGGCTACAGTAGTTCAGGCACAGTAACAACCATCCAGCTTCACACTACTTTTAATCTAAGTGATTTATGTTCTGACTTGCCCAACTATGGGAGGGATACTTCAATAGTGGCAAAAAAATAGTAAGGTGGAACACCGCCAGACTCCAGGCTCCTGATGATGAAGGTGAAATCTGTCCAATAACTCTGAATCTCAATGAGACCAAATCTTCCAAGTTGGATCAAGAGTTTTCGAGGTTTTCCTGATTTCGGCTGGTACTATGCTTACCACAAGGCAGTGATTCCTTTTCTTTCCCCATAGGTACAGATAAGAATGATGGAGGCTTAGATATCTGGAGGTCACATATGGAAACAGATAGTATAGATACAAATTTAATATGCACAAAATAAAGCATATTCAGTGAGAAATCAATTAAATTTCCAGACATCACTTACAGTATTGGATCAGCAACTTCACATTGATGGCATTATTCAGTAGAGGTAGAACAGAAGAAAACCCAGAAGCTGTGTGTGGACTTCATGTCCATTCTGTGTTCTGACTGGAACTGACACCTCTCAAGGTATGACTTGTCTATGAAGAAGTTCTCATGGCTCAGGGCTGGACTAGGACACAATCAAATAAGGAGAACTCTGTTAAGGCTGAGAACAGATACATATTGGCTATCCTCAATATCTTAGCCTGATCAAGCATCTGCATGTGTCCTAGAAAAGAATTGTGATGAATATTTTTCTACACAAGGGAAAAGTTAATCTTGAGTTCTTCAAGTAGCATGGTATTTTGAATAACTCCAGGTTCTATGCATCCTTTATACCCTACTGCCTCATTTTAGGACAAAGTCCTCAACTACAGCACAGACTCAGAAGTGCATGGATGCTCACAGGTTCTTTTCATGGTTGACTAATTGTCTTATTTGCTCCATTCCTTGTAATACTTATTATGGAGAAGAAGTGCAATAAAAACAATCAAAACCACAAGAGAATTCTTCCCCAAATCAGTGGAAAATGGGCTGAGGTTTCTTCATTGTTACCCAACTAATTTGTTTCCCAGTGACTTAGACACTATACTCCTGTCACTTTCCCCAATAGAGATAACATTTCCTCTGCTGGTGTTTTTCCTCCCCATTCATCCAGAAGCAATTGAAGGATATTGGCTCAAGTGTGTATTTACCTACTGGTTCCTAACATCACTTTGCTACTCTTTCGCTCCTCTATATCATATTAGTTATTATTTATTTTCCTCTTTTTGGGAATATAGCAAAATAAATGACTTTTGTGAAAAAATACTGATTTAGGAAGGAAAATCCCAAGAGTACAGAACTAGAAATCTCTTCCTAGTGTACCCTGCATCTTGATATGGCCTTCTGCCTTGTTTTCATGTTTCCCTAAGACATAATATATAGTATGTGCCAGACAATTGACTTTAAATTAGTTTTTCCTGAATAAGTTTTCATAAAGCTGTTTTGTTAACATTTAGTATTTGCTCACAAACATTTATTCAAGGGTTCTCTGATCTTGTGTTTCTAATCATGATTTTCTGAACTCAAACAGCCTGCCTTAGATGACTTCCTTCTTTATTGAATGGGTGTATAAAATGTACATGGAGACTGAAATAAAGCTGTCTACAGCATTATATTTAGTTGGCCAGATGCTATTTATATTTTAATTATTATACTGGGCCCATAGAACCAGTATCCCCATTGATGAGAGAGTCTGTACTTAGACGCTAAGTGATTCTGTCTTCAACTTATTTTTGATTGGTAAATAAAGATACAGACTATTAATAGTTGGGCAAAAGTAACATAGGTGACGTTGATGTTTATTATGCTGTAAGTAAGAGAGAAATAATTGGAGGATGAAGAAGGAGAAGCCACCATGATTTAGGAATTAAAAAAAAAATTGGCTCTGTAGGCTGGCTAATTGGAGTTAAGAGCAATCCTTATGAAAGATAGTAAATAATAAGTCAGGGTTATTTATATGAAAGTACATTCTGCCAACATAGAGGTAGGCCATTCTCCAGATTTTGTACTATTTAATGCTTATTGTAAAGATAAAGGCTATGTATGATTTTATTTGGGAAATAAATATTATAAAGCAGGGTAGAAACCTCAGACTTAAACTTAGTAATTTCTACAATATAGCATTAGGTTATAGTCTACCTATATTCGGTTCCTTTCATTCTCAGGACATCTCCTGCTTGGACAGAAAAAAATTCACAAGTAGCACAAGAAAAGAGACTTGAAGACCCCCAGATGAAAGATTATAGAAACACCTGCAGCAAGAGGTAAGCAAGATTATTGAGGCAAAATTTAGGTAAAAACAATTCTATATGATGACTACTGTGTCAATTTTTAAAACAAAGCACAACTCTCTGGTGTCTAAAGCACAACTGCTAGATTGTTGCAATACTGCCTTTGACTATAATCCTTGGTTTTCTGATGAAGGGGCCTCAAGTATTGGTGTTTTGGAGGTGACAAAACAGAATATCCAAACTTATTAGCAGAGTGAAAAAAATTCTACTATAATTTGAGTCATAATGAAGTGGTATCAAATGTTATCACTATGATATAGGATGAGTGTGAGAGCCAAATATAGCTTCTTTACATGAGTGTTAATTGGACAATGAAATATTAAGACAGCAAAAATGGTAATATCTTATTATTGGATATTTTGTTTATTTACATTTCAAGTGTTATCATCTTTCCAGAATTTCCCTCTGGAAAGCTCCTACCCCATCACTCATCCCCCTGCTTCTAGGAGGACGCTACCCCACCCACACACACACTACCACCTCACCATCCTGGCATTCCCCCTACACTGGGGCCTCAAACATTTCTTTGATGCTTCTCAGTCATTCAATATTCCTCAGTTGAGAATTCTTTATTTAGCTCTGTACCTCATTTTTAATAGTATTACTTGCTTCTCTGGAGTCTAACTTCTTTTATATATTAGATATTAGCCCTCTATCTAATATAGGATTGGTAAAAATCTTTTCCCAATCTGTTGGTTGCCATTTTGTCCTATTGACAATTTCCTTTGCCTTACAAAAACTTTGCAATTTTAAGAGGTCTCATTTGTCACTTGTTGATCTTAGAGCATAAGCCATTTGTGTTCTGTTCAGAAAATTTCCCCCTATGCCTGTATATTTGAGGATCTTCCCTACTTTCTCTTCTATTAGTTTCACTGTATCTGGTTTCATGTGGAGGTCCTTGATCTACTTGGACTTGAACAATGTACAAGGAGATGAGAATGGATTGATTTGTATTCTTCTACATTCTGACATATAGTTAAATCATCACTATTTGTTGAAAATGCTGTCTTTTTTCCAATGGATGATTTTAGCTCCTTTGTTAAAGATCAAGTGACCAAAGATGTATCAGTTCATTTCTTTGTTTTCAATTCTATTCCTTTGATCTATCAGCCTGTCTGTGTACCAATACCATGTAGAATTTACCACTATTGCTCTACTGTATAGCTTGAGGTCAGAGATGTGGATTCCCCCAGAAGTTCTTTTATTGAGGAGAATAATTTTTGCTATTCTGGGTTTTTGTTATTCAAATGAATTTGCTAATTGTTCTTTTCTAACTTGATGAAGAATTGAGTTGGAATTTTGGTGTGGATTGCACTGAATCTGTAGATTGATTTTTGTAAGATGGCCCTTATTACTGTATTAATCCTGCTAGTCTATGAGCATAGGAGATCTTTCCATCGTCTGAGATCTTCCTTGATCTCTTTCTTAAGAGACTTGAAGTTCTCTTCATAAAGGTCTTTCACTTCTTTGGTTAGAGTCACACCAAGTTATTTTACATTATTTGTGACCATTGTGAAGGAAGTCATTTCCTTAATTTCTTTCTCAGCCTTTTTATCTTTTGAGTAGAGAAAGGCTAGTAATTTGTTTGAGTTAATTTCATATCTGGGCACTTTGCTGAAGTTGTTTATCAGGATTAAGAATTTTCTGGTGTAATTTTTGGGATCACTTAAATATACTATCATAACATCTGCAAATACTGATACTTTGACTTCTTCTTTTCAAATATTTTTCCCTTTTGTAAGAAGGCAAAAATTACAGAAAAAGATCAGGACTCCCAACTGAATTAAAGCTAGTAAATTCACAGGCCTGAGCTAAAAAAAGAAAAAAAAAGGGCGGGGGGAGCTAGACAGAAGGCGAGTCAGCTAGGCTGTTCCAGGAGCTGACTTACTACAAAGAATAGCAGAACTACAAATACAGGTTGGTCAAGGTACTCCGGGAAATGACTGACCACAATGGGCTAGGTTAAGGTCACATTCCTGAGAAAAATGTGTGCAGGATGTTTTCCACTCCCCACCCCGGTTTATGATGTGTGTAAGATGTTTCCCACTCCCCACCTTGGTTTATGACTAACTACTGTTCCTCTTTTTTATTTCCTCCTTCCCTCCCCGCCTTTTGCAGTTTTCTCCTTTAAATATTCTTTGCTCCCGAGCCTCAGGGTCCATGCTTCCCTTGTGAGCCTCTGCCTCAGCTGCTGACTGAAATCCAGAAATAAAGCCTTTTGCGGTTTGCAGCAAGTTCGGTGATTCTGGATGGTCGAATCTCCTGTAGCTTAAGTAGGGGTCCTTACACTTTGAACTTCTTTTGTTTTCTAATTGCTTTGGATAGGACTTCCAGTACTATATTGAAGGTTCAGAGAGAATGCACAGTCTTGTATAGTCCTTGATTTTAGTAGGATATCTTCAATTTTCTATGCATTTAGTTCAATGTTGGCTACTGGTTTTTACACACTGCTCTTAATATTTTTATGTATTTTTCTTGCATTCATGATCATTTCAAGACTTTTATCTTGAAGGGATGCTGAATTTTGTCAAGTGCCTTATCAGCATCTAATGAGATTATCATGTGTTTTGTTTTCCTTTGAGTTTTTTATGTAGTAGATTATATTGGTGTAATTCCCTATATTAAACCATCCCTGCAACTCTGGGATGAAGCCTAGTTGATAATGTAAACAATTATTTTGAAGTGTTCCTGGATTCAGTTTGCAAGAATTTATTGAGTAATTTTTTTTGAATTCACAACCTTTATTGAAGAGCAAATAAACACGGTATCCTATGTACAGGCGGCACATGGTGCCAACTGCATTTGCAGATGTAGTAGTCCATTGGAGTTATGTCTTTGTCACGGCCTTAGACAAATTCTGAACTAGTGTACAGTTCAGCTGTGCCAGCATGCTGACCTCAGCATGTTTAGATGTTGCATACTTGTTCTCGATAGTCTGGTGCTTTGTAAGGCCACGGTTCACCATGACTATATTCTTAGCCAGGTGCTGCGTAACAAGAAGCAGTGATTCTTCAGTGTAGGATAGGTAGTGCTGCAGAGTTGGTGTCCATTCACCATTGTCAAGAATTTTCAGTGCTAAGCAAAAAGCCCCAGCTGCAATTTGAGAAGGAGCAAAATGCACCATGTCATAGTCTAGCATAGAGAGCTCCATGATGTATTTGGCCAAAGTATGCTGCTCGACATCAACCTCTCCAATTTTAGATGCTCTATGGAGGAAGTCCAGAGGCAGAGGCGACCCAGATTGAAGTTTAGAAATCTCAGAATCTTCATCTCCATCTGTCTGATCTGAATCTTAGTGTAAGTGTTGTTAGTCACAAAGGCAAAGTCACCAATTTCTGGAGGGTACATCTCCTCATATTTGCTTGCAATAAACATGGCAGTCACACCAACCAGCTGTAGCATCTTCTTGGGCACACAGCTGTTCTGCATGAACCGATCAATAATGGACACAGTCATGTACATGGTCTCCTGCAGCAGCTTAAATTTCATTTGAACCTGTGTTAGCCAGTCAATTAGGATGGCCCTCATGTTTCCAGTGACTTCACGACCCAATAGGTATTTTGGTCTAACTGACTGCTCTTCCTCCAGTTGTCTGAGATAAGCATAGATATCTTTCACATATTCACTGCAGAGGTTTGGATCGGCTCCGTCATCTGCATCGACATCGCTCGTTGCAAGAATTACATCAGAGAAAGCCTGACACAGATATTCTTCTGCGGGTGCACATCCAGATGTTTCCATTGGGCTTGGAGAGGGATTATCAACCAAAATAGGTTCAGGAGAAAGCTTCTCTTTTGTAACATGTTCAGGCTCAGGCTCAGGCTCAGCAACTTCCACCTCTGGCTCACACACAGGCGCCTTCTCCACAGGTTTTTGTAGAACGTTAACAGTACCTTTTCCAGCACCTAACGTTTTTGCTTCCTTTTTCAGAGGCACTCTTGCCTGTTCGCTGACTTTATTACCAATATCTCCAAGAGCAGTTCTCGATCTCAGCCCGGGTTTGGAGGCAGCAGAAACTGCCACAGACACACGCTTGGCGCCTGCCATACTGACCTTGGCCTTATTTTCTGTGTTAATTTTTGTGTTCCTCGTGACCCTGAGCGCCATGGCTCCTCCTGAAGCAGAGGTTCGCCGAACGGAGAAGACACCCCAACCTCTGGCTGTCCACAGCTAAACACTAACAGCCGTTCCTCTACAGCACCTATTGAGTATTTTTAATTGGATATTTTATTTATTTACATTTCAGATGTTATCACCTTTTCCCATCCCACCCGGATAAATCCCCATCCCATCCCTTCTCCTCCATTTTGCTTTTAAACCATTTTAATTTCATGCAAGTTTTAAGTTCAGTTCTAGGTTGAGGAACTAACAATACAATAGATGCAAATAGTCAAGGAACAAGCAAGACAATAAACACCAATAGTAAAAGAACAAGCAAGGCATTAAACAGAGTCCTGTGATCACTCCTATGATCTTTATTTCTAAGGGCTTATCAGGATGACCAAAATATTTGAGACTACTTTCCTGTCCTAGCCAAGATCATTTTCATGCCTGAAGCCTACTTCCTTGTTCTCGCCTAAGATTTAGATTCCTACCAGAAATTACTTCTTTGTTTTAGCCTAGGATTTAGGTTACTGCCTGAGATTACTTCTTCGTTCTAGCCTAATGTCAGATCTCCTGTCTGCAACCCATTTCCTTGTCCTTGGCCAATGTCAGATTCCTGTCAGACAACCCCAAAAGCTCTCCACATCTCCCCCTTATTGAGTATCTGTGCATAGAAATTCATAAGGGAATGGTCTGAAGTTCGCATTCTTTGTTGGGCCTTTGTGTTGTTTAGGTATAAGCATAATTGTGGCTTCATAGAATGAATTGGGTAGTGTTCCTTCTGTTTCTGTTTTTTGGAATAGTTTGAAGTATTGGTATTTGGTCTTCTCTGATGGTCTGATAGAATTCTGCACTAAACCCATTTTGTTCCTGTACTTTTTTTGGTTGGGAGACTTTTCATGAGTGCTTTTACTTCCTTAGGGGTTATGGGGTTATTTAGATGGTTTACCTGTTCTTAATTTAACTTTGGTACCTGTTATCTGTCTAGAAAGTTATACATTTCATCCAGATTTTCCAATTTGGTTGAGTATAGGCTTTTATAGTAAGATCCGATGACTTTTTGGATTTCCTCAATTTCTGTTGTTTTCTCTCCCTTTTCAGTTCTAATTTCGTTAAACTGAAAACTGTCTCTGTACTCTCTAGTTAGTCTGGCTAAGGATTTATCTATCTTGTTTGTTTTCTCAAAGAACCAGCTCCTGGTCTTGTTGATTCTTTATATAGTACTTTCTGTTTCTTGGTTGATTTCAGCCCTGAGTTTGATTATTTTCTGCCATCTACTCTTCTTGAGTGTATTTGTTTCTTTTTGTTCTAGAGTTTTCAGATGTGTTGCCAAGCTGCTTGTGTATGCTGTCTCCAGTTTCATTGTGGAGGCACTCAGAGCTATGAGTCTTCCTCATAGCACTGCTTTCATTGTGTCTGGTAAATTTGAGTATGTTTTGCCTTCATTTTCATTAAAGTCTAAAAAGTCTTTAATTTCTGTCTTTATTTCTATCTTGACGAAGTTATCATTGAGTAGGGCATTGTTCAGCTTCTATGTGTATGTGAGATTTCTGTTGTTTTTGTTGTTTTTGTTGTTATTGAGGACCAGCCTTATTCTGTGATGATCTGATAGGATGCATGGGATTATTTCAATCTTCTTGTTTCTGTTGAGGCCTGTTTTGTGACTGATCATATGGTCAATTTTTGAAAAGGTATCATGAGGTGCTGAGAAGAAGGTATATTCTTTTGTTTTTGGATGAAATATTCTATAGATATTTGTTAAATCCATTTGGTTCACAACTTATTCTGAGTTTCACTGTGTCTATGCTTAGTTTCTGTTTCCATGATGAGTCCACTGCTGAGAATAGGGTGTGGAAGTCTCTCACTATTATTGTGTGAGGTGCAGTGTATGCTTTGAGCTTTAGTGTGAATGTGGGTGCCCTTGTATTTGGAGTGGAGATATTCAGAATTGATAGTTTATCTTGGTAGATTTTTTTTCATGAGAATAAAGTGCCCTTCCCCATCTCTTTTGATGACTTTTGATTGAAAGTTAATTTTATTCTGCATTTGAATGGCTGCTCCAGCTTATTTCTTGATACCATTGCTTGGAAGTTTTCTTCCAGCCATTTACTTTTAGGTAGTGTCTATCTTTGTCACTGAAGTTCATTTCCTGTATGCAAGAAAAGGCTGGGTCCTGTTAATTTTCCAATTTGTTTGTCTATGTCTTTTTATTGGGGAATTAAGTTCATTGATGTTAAGAGATATTAAAGAAACATGATTGTTGTTTCCTGTGATTTTTTTGTTGGAGGTGGAATTATGTTTGTGTGGCTATCTTCGGTTAGCTTTCTTGAAATAACATTACCTTCTTACTCTTCCTAGGGTGTAGTTTCCCTCCTTGTTTTGGTGTTTTTCCATCTATTATCCTTTGTAGGGCTATATTTATGGAAAGATATTGTGTAAGTTTGGTTTTGTCGTTGAATATCTCAGTTTCTCCATCCATGGTAATTGAGAATTTTGCTGGGAATAGTAGCCTCAGCTGACATCTGGCTTTAGAGTCTTTGTTGTGAATTCTGGTGTATTTCTGATAGGTCTATCTTTATACATTACTAGACCTTTTTCCCTTACTATACTTAATATTCTTTCTTTGTTTTGTGCATTTGCTGCTTTAATTATTATGTGACAGGAGGAATTTCTTTTCTGGTCCAATGATTGTATTTGGACTTCTGTCAGATTCTTGTATGTTCATCGGCATCTTTTTCTTTAGGCTAAGCAAGTTTTCTTCTATAATTTGGTTGAAGATACATACTGGCCCTTTATGTGAGAATCTTCACTCTGTTCTACACCTTTTATCCTTAGGTTGATCTTCTCACTGTGTCCTGGATTTCCTGGATGTTTTGGGTTAGGAGCTTTTGGCATTTTGCATTTTCTCTTACTGTTGTGTCAATGTTTTCTATGGTGTCTTCTGCCCCTGAGATTCTTTCTTCTATCTCTTTTATTTTGTTGATGATGCTTGCAGCTATGAGTCCTGATCTCTTTCCTGGGTTTTCTACCTGCAGAGTTTTCTCCCTTTGTGATTTGTTTATTGTTTCTATTTCCATTTGTAGATTCTTGGTGGTTTTGTAGAATTCCTTCACCAGTTTGTTTGTCTTTTCCTGTAATTCTTTAAGATAATTTTGTGATTCCTCTTTAAATTTTTTTATTAAATTGTTTACCTGTGTTCTCTTGTATTTCTTTAAGGGAGTCATTTATGACCTTCTTAATGTCCTGTATCATCATCATGAGATTTGATTTTAAACTCAGATCTTGCTTTTACAGTGTATTGCAGTATCCAGGACTTGCTGTGGTGGGAGAACTTCCTTAGTTTCTGCTGCTTATGTTCTAGCACTTGCCTCTTACCATCTGGTTATCTCTGATGTTAGTGGGTCTTGCTCTCTCTGACTGGAGCTTTTCAGTCCTATGAGCCTCTGAGCCTATGATCTTAGGTATGTCAGCACTCCTGGGAGACCAGTTCTCTCCAGACTGTAGTTGGGTGTTGAGAGCTGTGGCACAGCCCTACCTTCAGGGTGCAGATGGAAACTAGAAGGATCCTTTCCCCAACTGCTCTACTATACCTGTGCCCTGTGAGCCCTTGGCAGGTCCCCCTTTGTCCGATTAATGGAGCAAAAGTGGTGGTCTCACCTGTGAACTTAGGAGTGACAGTACTCCTGGAAGACCAGCTCTCTCCAGGTGGGATTTGGGCATGGAGCAAAAGGTGATTTTTTTAAAAATATGAACAAAACCTAAAATAGAAGCTGAATTTTCAGACATAGGTGAGGTTGAGGTTCCTTGATTGGAACTCCTCTTTTCCTAATCTTCCATATATTTCAGCATCATATTATTCTCTCTCAATTGAGACACATTTGGGAAGACTTTGATCATGATTTTAAAAGTGAATTCTCTGTACCTCCCAGAGAATTAATCTCCTGAAAAGATATTTGCAAAGCCTATAAATGCAAGTAATTATGTATAACTATCTTTTTGTTGCAAAATCAGTACATCATTTTATTTATTTATTTATTTATTTATTTATTTATTCAGTTTACATTCAGATCATTGACCCTTGTCACTGTGCCTCTGGCACAGAGTCCCTCTCCTCTTCTGAGGTCAATTCTACCCCATTCCTACAGGTATCCCTCTACACAGGTACATCACATCTCTGTAGTGCTAGGAACATCCTCTGCCACTGAAACAAGACAAGGCAGCCCAGTTAGGGGATCCACAGGCAGGGAACAGTTTAGCAATAGTCACTGCTCTTTTTGTTGGGGGATCTTGCATGAAAAGCAAGCAGAATATCTGCTGCATAGGAGCAGGGGGCCTAAATCTCATGCATATGTGCTCTTTGATCACCGTTTCAATCTCTGTGAGGCCCCAAATGTCCAGATTAGTTTGCCATGTTGGTCTTCTTGTGGAGTTCCTATACCCTATGGGTTACTCATTCCTTCCACAAGTCATTTAATTTCTTTTCTGTGTTCTGTCCAAAGTTTGGCTGTTAGTCTCTGCATTTGTTTTAGTCTGCTATTGAATGGAGGCTCTCAGAGGGCTGTTATGCTGGATTTCATCCACATATGTGTTTTTAAGCCCAGGTTTCCTCACTCAGGATGATATTTTCTAGTTCCATTTATTTTCCTTTGAATATCATGATATTATTTTTAATAGATAAGTAGCTATATATTTTATAAAAGATTTACACTGCATACAAGAATAACATTTCCTGTTGCCATTCTTTGTCTGATGGATATGTGGATTGTTTCAAGTTTCTGGCTATTACAAATAAAGTTTTTACATGGTAGAGCATCTTTTGGGTATATACCCAGGAGTGGTATAACTGGATCTTCAGGAAGGAGTATTCCAAATTTTCTGGGAAATAGCCATATTAATATCCATAGGTGTCATTAAAATTTGCAATAAATGTAAACCTATTCAAATGAAAAATGTCTGTAAAGAAAAGGACATTGTCAAAAGGACAAAACAGTAGTATACAGATTTGGAAAGGAACTTTACCAACTTGACAAGCAAAAGAGTTGATATCCAAAAAATTTAATAAACTCAAGAAATTAGACACCAAAAATCTAATAACCCAACTGCATTATAGGTTACAAAGCTAAACAAAATTCTCGACAGAGGAATCTCGAATGACTGAGAACTTTAATGTTCAGTGTCCTTAGCATGAGAAAAATCCAAATGAAAACACCCCTGAGATTTCATCTTATACTCACCAGAATGGCTAATTACGAATACTTAAGTGACAGCTCATGCTCTCGAGGGTATGAAACAAAGACAGTACATGTCTCATATATGAATTTCTTAAAACCTCTAAATAAAGAATCAGTGTTAATATAATAAAAGTCTACATTTAAAATTTTTATAAAAATGCATAAGAATTTTACTGGTTCTACTTAAATAGAAGTGCAATTGTTGATTTTAAAGTATGGAACTAGGCTTATTACATAGAAGATAAATAAAGTTGTAAAATCCTCTAGCTCCTAAAAGCAGGTACATAAGTAGAGTGAAGTCTACATAAAGACAACAATCCATAAAGGTTAGAAGAATTGTAAAACTAAGCTTTGGTAACAGGTCTCAGACCCCATGCTTACAGAGCATAGCTTTGATGGGCAAATAAGATCTGTTTTAAAAATGAACACCAGTGTACTCTCTATCTTAAGCTTCAACATTGCATACAACCACTGTTTATCTCCCAAAAAAGTCAATAACTCTTCAGTAGACACCAGTTATCTTTTTAAGATCAAGCAGTGTTTGCATCATCTATAATGGTATGTGTTTAGCTGCATGAAAATCCTAACAGAGAATGTCACTTAGATTATTCAAATACAATAACTTCTATAGTTCATGACTGAGGGACTCAGTCATGTCTGGGCTGATGAGGCATAAGATTTACAGAACAGCCTCATAGGCCTCTTCTTCTAAAACCTTTCAAAGTTCTTCAAAGCCTGACTGAATCTTAGACATTATGTAAACAATAGGAGGAACCAGGAAGCACATCTCAGAAAACCCAGCCTCATGCATGTGCATCTCTGAATGGTTTATGCTATGACTTGAATCACTGTGGGGCATGCTGTAATATTGCTGGCAGAAATATGTTGCACCATCTTCAGGCTGCAGGTTGTTGATGCTGAGTGTAAAATATGTGTCAGATCCACTGCCACTGAACCCTGATGGGATGCCTAACTACAAACTGTTTGAATCATATATCAGGAGTTTGGGAGCTTCTCCAAGTTTTTGCTGGTACGAAGATAACTTAAAGCTAATACTCTCATGCTGCAGCTGTTGGTGACTCTATCTCACAGAGATGTAGACAGGATGAATGGAGACTGAGTCATCTGGATGTCACATCTCATCCCTGATATTGGAAATAGACATCAAATATACTGTTAATCATATTAAAAATATAACTTTCCAAAGTAACAGGCACACTTCTGAATGTGTTTTTTATGCTGTTCATTTTACCTGGGAGCCATAGCAGCAGTAGGCCTAAGAGGTGAACAGAGCCATCATGATTGTACTGTGTCCTATCTGGGACCAAATACCACAATGCGCACACTGTCTAATAAGAAGGCATAGCTCTGTGGGCTGTGTTCCTCAAACATGCAAATTACCTGGGGTGTGGCACAACTGCCTGGCTGATTTAACTGCATAATCTAACAAGGACCTGATGTCTCTGCAATTCTCAGGGCTAAGGCTGGAATGCATAGATTTTCTAACAGGCAATGTGTTTGTTTCCTTTGAAAAATATAAGAACAGTGTCAGGCCAGTCTCCTGGAAATAATGTATTGTATTAACTATCATTTTCTGTCATACTTTCCTCAAGAGAACTCCAACTAATACAGGAACTGTTCACTATGACAGAGACCTAGACCTGAAAAGACCTGAAAAACAGTACATAAGGCCCCTTTTGTAGGTGCCTGGAAATACTGTTGGAAACATAGTGTCTTTCTTTTTGTTCCTTTTCTCTGACACTCTTAATATTAAGTAGGAGACATACAGCAATAGCAACAACACAATACATAATGAACAATACAACACAAAAATCTGTCTCATAAATAGCAGAACTTTCCTTCAATAGATTATCATCTATATAAATCTGAGTGATAGACTGCATTCAAGACTGTTCTGAAGTTATACAATCCTGCTTTTTATCTTGTGGCTGATCATTGTCTGATGCTGTCAAAGTCATTTAGATCATTACTTTTATTCTCTTCCCTAGGTTTTGACCCTAAGCATTATCCACAACAGAGACCCTTTCTCTACCCTTAAATATTTTATGATTCTTAAAATACATTCTTTTTACTTCCTTTTGTTTTTATATCTTTATGAAAACAAAACTTTATTATATCCATATCAACATAGTTTACATATTAAACAGGATATAATAATGATTAGAGATAGTTTTAAACAAAAAATTGATAGAATTTATGGTTATTGAAATTATCGACACCATCACCCCCTTTCTGTTTTCTAAGTGAGTCGCTGAAACAAATGTGGTGTATTCAGTGATTGAAAATGTCTAATGCTTCAACAGAGTAATAGATATTGAATATTTAGGGAACAGATGTACAGTATTAGTTACTTCAATACTCACATTTTTGAATTCATGTACCAACATGTTGTATTCCAATTCTAAACATAGTATATAGGTATTTGTGAATCTTTCAATTGTGAAAAGATAAAGTAACAGCTTCCCTCATACCAACCCATATTGCCCTGTGTGTTTCTATAGACTTCATTTTGCTTGAGACTCCATGACCATAGTTCTATATAGAGGGAAGAGTTAGTGGCTTGAAGATCAAAGAGTTGATGAAAGCCCATATGTCCTATCCATTCTACACGGAGATGAGGAGAAACAGATACCTGGAAATAGAAAATGGGATCAGTTTAGTGATCAAGAGAATACATTCACATGGAAGCTAGACTAATCTACAGAGTGTGCTTTCTTCACTGTAAGCCACAGAAAAGCACATCCTTATTTCTGCATAAGCAGGGAAGCTGGACCACACTAGTACCTCCATAGAGAATGTGGCAACAGGCAACCAAAACACTGATCTGCACATCTGGAAGCTCTGCTTGAAGTCCTCATAGAACTTGTAGAATTTATCCTTTCTCTGACATGATTGTTAAGATCCTTGAGCTTTTTCCCCTGCTGATCCTAGATACTAAGCCACTATTACTGGTTTAAAAGTAAAAAAACTGGCTAGAAAGAATCTGAAATACTTTTATTATGATCAGATATGTGATAAATACCCATTTTTTTGTTCTTTACATATATAAAATTAAACATATCTTTATGAAATGTGAAGAATAAACTATATAAAATTGTTGAATAGCAAAACTTTTGGTCCAAAGAGATGGTTCAGTGAATAATGGCTCTCCTTGCTTTGTAGAGAGTCTGCTTTTCTTTTCCACTGCCTAATGTGCTTAACAACCATTTATAATTCTCAATCCTGAGAATATGATGCCCTTTTCTGCGTACCAATATACCAGGCATGCACTTGGTGCATTAGGATGCGTGTATCCAGAACACTCATATCCTTAAACTGAAAATAAAGTAAAGCAAACAATGGTAGATTACCAGAGAAAAGAGAGATAAGTCAGAATGCGGCATGGTAAGATCACTGCTGTTTTCAGATTATTACTGGTTAAAGAGCAGGTTGTTTTTTCACCATAATTACCTTTTACCATTAGTATGAAGGAGAGTAAATGTAGTAAACATGATTTGATGGAGGAAGAGGCAAGTAGTGCCATGGGTTAATCCTCCACACATTGCCTATGTGGGAAGAAGTAGAATGTAAGACAGTGTTTGCCAGGTGATGAATATAAAATGGGAAAGACTATATCTTTAAAGGAAAGTGCCACAGAGAAAATGCAGAAAGTTTGAGTAGGAGACGGTGACCAAAAGAGTAAGTTTAAACCCTTTGAACACAGAAATATTTCAGGATCTAATAGCAAAAAGCTGGAATGTAAGGTTCTGAATAATGGACCTGGCACCTTGCAAAGTAGTAGATATATAGGGTCGAGGTAAATCAACTCAAAGGGAAGAGGTAGCTAATCAGTTCTGGAGAATGCAAGAGCCACAACCTCAACTGCTTCACTGATACATATATTTGCCCAATACTGTACAACCATTCTTATAAAAAAAATCTCAGTGATGCAGACAGTCCTGTAAAAGGTAAAGCAGGATGCACAAAAGGATGCCTCCCCCTGGCCATGGTTCTTTTTACAGGACAGGCTATTCTATTTAATTGTAAAACTCACCCTTTTACAATTAGAAATTACTCATGACCATGAATTTCACACAACTAAGGGAGAACCATGGTTGATCAGAAGGAGTTGCTGAGGCAAAGACATTCTCACCCATCACATGAAATTGAGCTTTTTTCTCCAATGGAGGGTACCATGGAGTGGAAGGGGAGTGTGCTGTGTAATAATACTGACAGTGATAGTTTAACAATTATTAAACCTATTACCTTTGAGAATAAAGATCTATCCCATATTCTCTAACTTTGAAGTCATCAAGATCCCAAGATATCAGGGAGCATGCTCAGTTGGTAAAAGGCTTAGAAACTGATCCATGCATCTGCTGGTACCAAGATAGGAAGCTCTGGTTTGATGTCCATGAAAAATTTTAGCTGAGTTTATGGGCTGTCTTTTTGGATGAATTTGCTAGATAGCAAAATTGAATGAATAATTGAACCAAAATATCTTAAGATATTCAATGATAGCACATGTATTATGTTCAGTGCCTCAATTTAGAGCTTACTGAATAAAGTATTTATTATATTTGAGCATATAATAGTAGTTTAAGGGTATATTATATTGTATGAATTAAGTAGAAGGATAATATGGCTAAGTGGATAGGGACCTTGCAATTTTTTGTTCAATGCAAGCAGAATCTTCTCATTAAGGGTAGGATTTGATGAGATATGAAAAACAAAAATTATTTTGGAAGCCAAATACAGTTCTGTCTGCATTGGCTTCCAAGAATCATGTGTTTATGTCATATCAAACTGTTTGATGGTTTTAGGGAATCTTGATTTTTTTTTCTTTCAGTAGGCAAGGTGCCTTCTTAGGACATTCTTTAAGCTTTCAGGGAGTTAGTATCAGAGTTCTAACTGAAATTGGCTGGCTCATTAAAACTAGAAAAAAATGAGTTTTGGTTTTATAAAAGTCTCTCAGAATTGTACTCATTATGTATACAAACCTCTCAATTATAGGTTAGTACCACATATCTAGGATTGACATGTCTCAGTTAAAATATAAACATATGAAGCATGGAAGATGGCTCAGTGATTCAATACACTTGACACTGCCACATATCAAGTGACCCAAGATTTATCATGATCCATGGATCCCACTGAAAAGTCTGGATATATCAGTGCACATCTCGGTATCTCTAAGGTGAAATAGAAAGCAGATATGGAAAAATCACTAGAAATATTTCAGGGCAACTGAATTAGACCAAGAGTACCCAGTATTGTAGTAAGAGTTAAGTAGTACTTGCCTTAATACAAAATGGAAAGAAAATATCTGAACTCAAACATGTTGTGTGGTATGCACAGGCCCATATTCCTAAAGATCAATTCTTGTTCTCATCACGCTCTCTTTCTCCTCTCTCTCAAACACACACACACACACACACACACACAAGCACATGAACAAGCAAACATGTGTGCACACATACACACACATACAAGCATTTGTCTTACAATTGTACATTAATATTCATTATTCCCTATTCCCCCCCTCAGTGATATTGACTATTCTTTTTCAGACTGTTCTCTCTATTTTTTTTTAATTTAGTTTTTTTCCAGTCTATTATTTTTAATTAAGTTTGTCTATAAAACATGTCAGTGTCATTTTTACTTAAGCATGAGTACTTTACTAGCAGCAATACTGTAGAGGACTATGAATTTTCTTACCCTAAGCTATCACTAACCATCTTTAGATTCTTAGTGAGGGATAATTTCTTTTTGATTCCCTTCTCCCTAGTGTGAGTGGATGTCCTCTGTTGTACAAAATGGAGAAGGGCCACTGTAAGTTATGGTGCTTCACTCCTTTGCTATCTGAATCCTGAGGATAGACTTGTTGTAACCAGTTCTGGCAAACCCATACAGCGGTGGCTTTCTAGATTTGATAAAACTTGTTCTTTTAAAAATTTTATTTATGTGTACAGATGTGATTCATACATATATGTGTGTGCATGTGTGTCTGTGTACTACATGTGTTGCTGATGTACTGAAAGTTGAGAAAGGGCATCAGGTACAATAGTGTAGCATTAAAGAGTGTGTGAGCCTCCATATGAGTGCTCAAAATTGAATGAATGGCATTGACAAAAGAGGCCCATGCTCTCAATGTGTGTCTGTAACATGACTTTTGGATTTTGGTGAATGATATATAATCAAAATCCATTTGAAAGCATAAAGTCTAATGCAAAGCTCTTGTTGCTTTCATTCTTTCTATATAGACATTCAATGAGTTCTATAGACTTTGATTCTAGATAATTTTGGTGTGTAGTGATTATTTATCTGCAAATTTGTATGATAAACTTTAGAATTTTCTTTTTCAATTGTTTGTATATATCAATGAATGATCCATCTTTAAATCTCTTGGATTATTTAAGGTGGTCAGTCACCATTCTTAATATAAAGGTACTCCATAAAGAGTATTAAAGGAAACAGGAAGTGATAAAAACAACATAGCATTTTTATATTCCCTCTGACCTATAAAAAGTAACATATTGTCTGGAGGCTGATATGTTCTGATCTTCTTTGTCTGGGATACCTAATGTTCTAAGTGGCTCTAGCCCTGCACACCTCTGCTGATTTGCATGTGGCTAGAGCACAGCCCACATCTATGAATATTTCTTCAAAAGATATTTACATCATGTACAGAAGTCAATCTCAGAGGATACAGCATCAACATGAATGTTCCTCCTGAACTTCTAGAGCTTTGGCTGCTATGGTTTTTTGAGATAAGTGAGACTAATTGTGGTGAATGCTGCATGGCCTTTTGAGGAAATTATCTTAATATATGATTGACACTGTATGTCTGTCGTACCTATTCAACCTCCAGTATGAGATGTGATACTCTCATGAACCCATCTCTATCAACTTGTCTGCATCACTTGGAGACTGATTAATTATCAATTGCCATGCCAGGGAGAACATTACTACTTGATTATCCTGGCACCAGCACAAATCAGAGAATTCTGCTCAAATACTGATCTATAAGGCATCCAACTTGCATTCTGGGGACCCGTCGAGGTTTAATGTCTCACAGAATCTGGGACAGATTACTCTTTCATCAGCAGCAGCCTATGTCTTGAAGATATTGCCACTTCCTACTGTCTACAGTCTAACAGTCTTCCTCTCACAGTAATACAAGTCATAATACAAATATCCCAGGGTTCAACAGAGAAGTCTAAGCTGCCTCATCTTCTTCATGATGTGTCTGAACTTGCTATTATTTGTAATATCCTCTTGTGCTTTGAAAACCATTGTGAGGGTTGGTCTGTCAATGGGACCTGTCTACTTTTAAGTCTCTTCCTTTCTATCCAAAGAGCACAGTGGTGACAAAATATCTAACAATTTACTCAAGAGCAGTTTATTTTATGCTTGAGTAATCCTAGTTGTGCTTTTTTTTTGGAATTCATATAGTAAAAAAGACCTTCTAACTATACCTCAAAATAGGCTATTTTTAATTCAGGGAACTGATATCTGGATAACAGTAACTTCATGATTTATGGATTACTATTGTATTCTGTGATATCTTCTGAAGCTTGCATTTTATATAGTAGCATCAGCTTTGAATATTTTTATAGTAGGTATGCGAAATCTCAGTTTGAGTGTTTCTTAAAGCTGGAGGGGGTAATTTAATGGGTACAGGCCCTTAGGTATATGTTATCTTTGGATATTTTTAACATACCTCTTGCTTTCAGATACATCCTAGTATTCATGTTGTTTCTCCAAATGCCTTCCCTCTCATTAGGGCTCAAAAGCTGAAGAGATTAGTCAAATTGCATCAAAACTATTTAACATTGTTTCTTTCAAGTGTTTTCATCATGGCAATACAATGATGATTAACACAATAATTTTTTACTTCCTATTATTTCAAGAACGTTAATAATATAAGTTTGGGGCTCTTAGTTCTCATTCACATTATAAATATCCAAGCCATGCTTTCTTTCTACAGATATGTGAATGATTGGATCATGATAATCTTTGTTCCATGAAACAGAACACTGGGGGTTTTCCAGCTTCTAAAATGTCACCTTATGGAGCTTTATACAAAAGAACATTTCCTTAACAATGCATGGATGAAAAGGATAACATTATAAAAAACAGAATGTGGGATATATAATATTGGAAGTACGAGTAGTGAGAGACAATTGATTACTATTTTATTAAGTAAGGATCCTGATTGTGTCACATAATGAGTAGGATAAGTACTAATGACATTGAGTACATGGCAGTCTTGTTACTATTTCCATTTCTTTAATATGTAAAGAGTAGATAATCAAGGAAACAGAATACTGATTTTACTTCCAATTATCTGCTTGTTTACATATATAAAAAGCTGTTGACTTAACAACTATTTTGGTCAATAATTTGTTTTCTAGTATGATTTCTCAGAGCATTATTTAATTAGGAAATTTGAAATGAAATTTAGGAATCAAGATAGGAGAGAGCAGTATAAACCAGCAACTACAAGCAGATGTCTGAAGAGATGTAAAGATGTAGAACCACAGTGATCATCCTATTTGGCTATAGGAACAAGTTTTTGAACCATATGTTCAGGTATTTTATGTTTTTATTGTCCAGTGTATTGTCCAGAATATATATATTCTATATATTCCAGGGAATATATAGAATCTACCTTACATAGCGCAGCAAATTTAGTGATGTTCAGATACTGCCTTATAAAAACCAGTTAATGTATATAATACTGATTCCAAATTTCTGTCCTATATATTGTGTCACTTCATGTCTAAAGTTTCTTCATGTTGCCCTATAGACACAACTGATGATGCAATGCAGATGCCCAGTATGCAATGACCTATGTGTCGATGAGCAAAACATTTGTTTCTGTGCTATAGAAGCAGAAGAGGATGGTGCAGAGTTAGGCTACTGCTTCTACTAAAACATGAGCATGTCCTGTTAAGCCATGTTTCATCTGAAAATATTCTCAGGAAATATAGGGAACAGCAGTTCAGGCAAAATGACAGCCATTCATCTTCACACTTCTAATACTCGGAGTTTATGTTCTGACCTTCTCTACTGTGGAAGGGATACTCCAATAGTGACAGCAGAAGTATGGTAAAACACTTCCAGACCCCTGGCTACTTATGATGAAGGTGAAATCTTTCCACTGCTTCTGATTTTCAATGAGACTGAATCTTCCATATTGGATGCACTGTAGTTAAAGAATTTCATAGATTTTCCTGATGTCCTGATATCTGATTATACTATACTGACTACTAAGCTGAGGTTCCTTTTTCTCCCTCCCCCATAGATGTAGATAAGAAAGATGGAGTCTGGAATATCTTGATGTGACATCTGCAAAACAGGAAATAAAGATAAAAATAAACACACCCCTGTATAACTAAAATTACCAGACATCCTTTACAGTAATGGATAAGCAAATTAACATTATTGTTGTCATTCTTAAATAGACACAGAATGGCAGGAACTCGAGAAACTGAGTGTGGGACTCATGTCCCTTCTGTGCTCTGACTTTAACTGATGCCTCTCAGGGTGCTACACATCTATGAAGTCCACATGGCTAAGGACTGGCCTAGGGCACATACGAATCAGGAACACTTTGTCAAGTCTTAGAACAGGTACATATTGGCTAACCTCAATAACTCAGTATGACCTAGCTCCTTAAAGTGTCCCAGAATAGACATCTGATGCATAATTCCTAAAAAAGGGAAAAGTTAGTCATGAGCCCTGGTATTTTTAATAACTCCAAGTTCAGTGCATCCTTCATGCTATTGTCACATTAGGTCCAAGTAAGTCATCTACTACAGCATACTCTCAGAAGTGCAAATTTTTTCACTGGCTCTTTTATTTGTTGACTAATTGTCCTATTGGCTCCATTTCCTGTAATATTGAGTATGGAGTAGAAGTGTATTTAAAACAACGACAACCATGAGAGATTTTTTTTCCTGAGCAGTAAAAAAAAAAAAAACAAAAAAAAAAACAAACAAAACAAAAATAGGCAGAGGTTTCTTAATTGTTATACCCCTGTTTTGCCCTCTTTTGATTTAGACACTGTCCTGTTAGCATGCTGCCCAATATAGATAACCTTCTGTCTGCTGGTGTTCTTACTCCACACTGACCCAGAACAAATGGCAGGATACTGTGCTTGCTAGGCTTGGCTCAAGAGTATATCTACCTACTGCTTCCTAGAATCAGTTCACTACTTTCTCCATTTACTCCCTCATATTAATGATTATTTCTTTTCTCCTTTTTTGGAACATAATGAAAGAATCCAGTCTTGTGAAAGGATATGCTAAATCTTACAGAAAAAAAAAATCCAAGAGAACAGAAAGTATCTCTCCCTAGTGTACCCTGAATCTGCATATGACCTTCTGCCTTTTTACATGCTTCCATAAGATATAATTTATAGTATGTGCCAGACAACCATCTTTATACTAATTCCCCTGAGTAAGTTTTCCTGGGGAACTCTGTTAATATTTGGTATTTGCTCATAGATATATATTCACCTGTTTACTGATCATTGGTTTATAATCTTGTTTATTTAACTCAAACACCCTGCCATGGATCACCTCCTTCTTTATTGAATTGATATATAAAATGTATATGGAAACTAAAGTAAAGCTGTCTGTAGCCTCGTACTTAGTTGGCATTATGCTACTTATATTTTTGTGCAATATTGGGCCTCTAATCTGGTTGTCTCAGTGAGCAAAGAGTCTGCATGTAGATGATAAGTGACCTTGTCTCCAAGTCATTGTTGCTTGGTAAATAAAGATGCCAACACCCAATACCTAGGTAGAGGAGACATAGGGAGTGTTGAGGTTTCCCAAACTAGACGTTGGAGACAGGTACCAGAAAGAGGCTAAACCACCAACCAAAGAGTACACATGCAGGGACCCATGGCCCCATCTGCATATGTAGCAGAGGCCTTGTTGGGAGTGGGAGGAGGGGCACTTGGTCCTGTGAAGGTTCGATGCTCCAGTGTAGGAGAATGCCAGGACTGGGAGGCTAGAGTGGGTGGGAGGGAAACACCCTCATAGAAGCAATGGGAGAGGGGTGGGAGAGGGGATTTTCAGAAAGGAACATGAAAAGTGCATAACATATGAAATATAAAAAAAAATATCTAAAAGAAGAATATATTTTTTAAAAGGGGGGTATAGAGTTAAGCAGAGAATTCTTAACAGAGAAATCTTGAATGTCTGACAAGTACTTAAAGAAATGTTTAATGCCCTTAATCATCTGGGAAATGCAAATGAAAACAGCAGGATATTTCATAATACATCAAAGGGAATCACTAAGATAAAATCCTCAAGTGACAACTCTGCTGACAAGGATATGGAACAAGGGGAGTACTCCTTTAGAACATGAGTCTATTAAAAGATCTAAATAAATAATCACTGTTAAGATAAAAAAATTAAGTTTGAAAGCTGTTTCCCAAATATATAAAAATTTCTATTGTTCTGCACAAATGGAAGAGCAATTATACATAGTAAAATATGTAACCAGGTTTATAAGATAGACATAAATAAGGGTGTAAAATCTACTAGCATCTACAGGAATATGCATGAATATCTACATAAATACAAGAATACATATAGGCCAAGGAGACCATCAAAACTGTAAAACTGAGCTTTAAAAACAGGTCTTGATATCATATGCTTAAACAGCATGTCGTTGAGGTTCAGCTGAGATCTGATTTTATAACTAAAACCAGAGTACTCTCTATCTTAAGCTTCAACATTGCACACCACTACTTTGCACTTCCCCAAATCATTCAGTAGCTCTTCTGTAGACTCCAATTACCTTTTTAAGACCAAACAGGGTTTGAATAATCTACAATGACATTTGATTTGTTATTTCCCTACTGAGAATGTCTGTAATTGTTATTCCTGGTTGTCTACTTGACTATATCTGGAATGAAGTAACATCCATAATTGGAAGGCTCACCTGTGATCCAGATCTTCAGGCTAGGAGGTAGAAGTTTCTGACTTGATCTTGGCATGGAGATTTTGAGGCATAGTAGCTATGAATCACAGAAGACTAAGTCAAGGGGATCTCTGAGTTCAAGGTCATCTGGAACAAAGCAAGTCCCTGAACCAGTCATGGTGATACATACCTTTAATCTGGGTCATACCTTCTTCTGGAGATTTACATAGGGACATTGGAAGAAGGAAGACTCTTCTTCACCTGCTTACCCTGTGGGACAGAGCAACTACTGGATCCTTGAACTTCCATTTACAGCTGACCATTGTTGGAGAGTTGGGCTACAGACTGTAGGTCAACATAACAAATTCCCTTACTATATAGAGACTACCCATAAGTTCTGTGACTCTAGAGAACACTGACTAATAAAATGTCACTTAGATACTTCGAGTACAAAGATTTGTACAAAGATTTGTATAGTTCTTGAAGTCTAGAGGAACTCAGATATGTCTGTACTGATGAAGTATACACTGTACATAGCAGCCTCATGTGCCTCTGAAACATTTTAAATTTATGCAAAGCCTGGCTAAACCTGAGATATCATGTCAGGAATAGGAGGAACCGGAGAGAACAGCTGTGAAAAGTCACTTTTGCATCTCTGGGTGGTTTATGTTATGACTTATATCACAGTGGTATCCACTGTAACCCTGCTGGCAAAAATACGTGGCAACATCTTCAGACTGCAGACCGTTGATGGTGAGTGTGAAATCAGTGCCAGATCCACTTCCACTGAACCTTGATGGGATGCCCGATTGCAAACTCTTTGCATTATATATCAGGAGTGTGGGAGCTTCTCCTTGTTTTTGCTGGTACCAGTGTAAGTAATTGCTAACACCCTGACTTGCCCTGCAGTTCATGGCAACTCTGGCTCCCACAGATGCAGACAGGGTGGATGGAGACTGAGTCATCTGTATATCACATCTCATGCCTGATATTGGAAATAGACATCAAATATATACTGTAAATCATATTAAAAACATAGCTTTTTAAGTATTATGCACACTTTTGAATGTTTCTTTTTTGTGATGTACATCTTACCTGGGAACCAGAGCAACAGCAGCCCTAGGAGTTGAACTGGAGCCTTCATGACTGTCCTTTGTCCTGTTTCAGACTGAATACCATAATGTGTAGACTGTCTAATAAGAAGATATAGTTCAGTGGGCTGTGTCCCTCAAACATGCAAATCATCTGGAGTCTGGCACAGCTGTGTGGCTTATTTAATAAGGACCTGATGTCTCTGCCAGTCTCAGGGCTAAGGTGGGATACATAGATTTTCTGGCAGGCAATGTGTTTGTTTCTCTTGAGAAACAGAAGAACTATGTCAAAGTGATTTCCTGTGAATGGTGTATTAAATTGACTATCATTTTCTGCCAAGTTTTCCTCAGTACAGCTCCAACTAATACAGGAACTGTTCACTATGACACAGACCTAGACCTGAAGAAAACCTGGAAAACAGTATTTAGACCCCTCTAATTTGTGCCTGACAATACTATTGGAAGTATAGTGTCTTCCTTTTTGTTCTGCTACCCTGATTCTTTTAATATGAAGTAGAAGTCACATAACAAATCAGCAATACCATACACAATGAATAATAATATACACAAAGGTGACTCTTAAACAACAGGACCTGCATTCACTAAATTGTCAGATATATAAAGCTGACGTGACTTACTCCTTTCATGACTGGCCAGAATTTATGCATTCCTACCTCCCATCTGTAGCTTATCTTTGCTTGATATTTTCAAGGTCACTCACATCATTACTATTATTCTCTATTATACATTTTGACTCTATGCATTATCACAAGCAGGGGCCCTTTCTCTTTGTGATCATTCATACCCTTAAATGTTTCATGATCTTTAAAAATAGTAAACACCTACATTCTTTTTACTTCCTTCTGTTTTTATCTTTATTAAAGCAATAATTTATTCATATCAAAATAGTTTGTATATTACATAGTATATGATAGCAATTATAAATAACTTTCAAAAAATAGGAAACTTCCAGGTTAGAGATATTATGCACTAACTCCTTCAAGCCCAAAAAAAACCTTCTAAGTGAGATAGTCCAACAAATGTAATGTATTCATTGACTAACGATGTCTAATGTCTAATTAACAAGAGCAATCAATACTGAATAGTTTTGAAAGATAAGTATAGGTACTTCAACAATCATACATTAGAATTAATTTCCCCAGGATATTGTATTCAAATTCCAAACATAATATATAGTTATTTGTGAATCATTCAAATGAGAAAAGATAAACTAACAGCTCTCCTCATACCAATCCATATTCTCCTGTGTGTTTCTATAGGGTTCATTTCACTTCAGATTCTGTGACCATAGAACAAATGACAGAGGGAAGACTCAGTGGCTTGAAGATTGATTAAACAACTGGTGAAATACCCATGTTTTCGATCATATACAGTCCACACACAGATGAGGTGAAACAGCTTCCTTAAAAAAAAAAATCTGTGATAGAGTATGTTCACGCAGAGGTTAGATTAGGTCCCAGGAATGTGCTTTCTTCACTGTAAGCCAAAGAAAGGCACATTCATATCTCTTCGTAAGTGAGGAAGCTGGACCACATAAGTTTGTTCACTGAAGACAGGTAGAGAATGTGGCTGTGAGCAAATAAAATTTGTTCTATCTCTGACCTGACGGTGAAGATTCTTTTTCTTTTTTCCCCTGCTATGCTCAGTGACTTAGCCTCTATTATAGGTTTAAAAGTAGCAAGACTGGCTAAAAAGAATCTGAAGTACTGGATTTTTTTTATCATCAGATATATGGTAAATTCAAATAGTTTGTGTCTTACACATATAAAATCAAAGTATATCTTTATGGAATAAACCATATGAAGTTGTTGACTAGTAAAAATCCTTTGGCAAAGGAGATGGCTCAATGAGTAAAGGCACTTGTTTCTCTGGAGGGGACCTGCTTTTGTTTTCTAGTTTCCAAATGTGATTAACAAACAGTTTTGCATCTTGTTCCAGAGAATTTAATGCCCTCTTCTGACTAACACTAGTACTGGATATGCAGTTGGTGCACCAGGTTGCATGCAGGTAAATCACCCATACATGTAAACTGAAAATAAAGTAAGGCAAACAATGGTAGATTACCTAAGGTAAGAAAGATAGGTCAGAAAAAGTGGCATAGTGAGATTCCTGCTGTTTGGTTGTTATTACCTGTTAGAGACCAGATTTTTCTTTCACCAAAATTGTCTTTTACTATTAGCGTGAAGGAGAGATGAAGTAAGAAATATTATGGATGTAGACAAAAACAACCATCAAAATAGAATTAACAAGAAAAAAAACCCAACAAATTATCAAAGAAACTAATTCTCACCAGAGGACTACAGAATCAAGTATTGTAGTGAAGAATGAGAAAATAACCCATTATATAGTCATGTTAGATTTGCCTAAAGATGGGCCCCCTCTCTTCTCTATTTTGTGTTCTTATGTATTACATTTCTTTCAATAAAATTCATTACTTGTGGGCTTCAGAATCATGAATACCATGTGGGATATAGGTATAACTCTTATGAAGAGTGATTTAAGTTCTACAAAAATTGAGGAGCATAACCTGGATTTTAACTTTTGATGTATTCTTTTGTTGTCTAACGTACTAGTAACCATAAGGCAAGTGAATCCAAATGTTGTGTGTTAATATTTATAACTCCACATTTTGTAAAAATAAAAATGAAAAGCGTACTACACTTGGTCAATCCACAACAAATATTATAGGCATGTGTTCAGCAGGAATTTGGGCACAGGAAAGATGAAGATGAAATTATGAGTATGGAATTCAAAGTTAAAGTGAAACTGACCATGGTGAATTAGGCACAGTAAACAGGAGTGTTTGGGAGAAGAGGCAAATAGTGCCATGGGTTGCTCCTCTGCACATTTTCTATGTGGGAAGAAGTAGAATGTAAAACGGTGTTTGGTCAGTGAAGAATGGAAAATTAAAAAGAATATATCTATAAAAGAATGTCTCAGAGTGAAAATTCAGAAAACCAGAGTAGGAGATGGTGACCAGCAGAGGAAGTTTGGACAGTGGACGAGTTTGAGAAAGAAATTGGGATCTATTGTAGAAGAGCTTGAAAATAAGAGTCTGCCACCTGGCAGAGTAATAGATATACAGGGTCAAGGTAAATCAACCCAAAGAGAAGAGGCAGCTAAGCTGTTTAGGAGAACAAAAGAGCCACAACCTCACCTGCTTCTGTAATATCTATTTGCTCAATACTGTACAACCGTTCTTATCAAAAAATCAGCAATGCAAAGTCCTGTACAAGGTAAAGAAGGACCCACAACAGTGGGCCACCTACTCAATTTCACAATTATGCAGGATGATGAAATTCACAGAACTAAAGCAGAACCATGGTTGAGCAGAAGGAAACAATTGCTAAGGCAAAGACTCCCTGACTCATCACATGAGAAATAGTATTGTCCTCCAATAGAGAGCACCTTGCAGCAGTTAGCTGGTGTGCTGTGTAATAATGATGACAATAATAATTTGACAACTCTTAAGGCTTTTAACTGTGACAGTAAAAATTTATCCCATAATCACTACCTCTGAAGTAGTCATAGAACCAAGATATCAGGCGTATGCTTAGAATGTAAAAGGCTGAGAAATTAATCCTTGCTTCTGCTGGCACCAAGACAGGAAGTTGTTTTATCTCTATGAAAACTTTTTGCTCAACTGATGGCTCTCTCTATACCCCAGACCCCATCAGGAAGCATAAAGACTGGTCATCATGAGAGCCCCACAGACACCATCAATTTGACATGAACAAGGTTTATATACTGCAATATTCCTTTAAAAATCAAAAATATACATTTTCTAATTCATTCAACCATGGCACTGGTTGATGTAGCTTTACATTATTTGTGTTAAAATTATGTCTTTAATGAGGATATTAATATCTAACCATAAAGTCTGCAATGTAGGTACCAAATTTGAGGAACAACCTCCAATGATAATGAAGCCCATAACACAATCTGTTCACAGGGCTTCAAATATGGAACCTCCATTAGGGTAGTATATGCCAGAGGTAGTAAAATCTGATAATAGAGCAAAAAATGTTGTATTGCAGGTGCTATTAAAGAACCTATTTCCAAAGGCAATACCTCATATTAATATGGATACAGATTTTTGAGTTTCTTGAGCTTGTGAGGAGGGGTATGTTTAATTACAGCTGTTATACTTCTTAAGTGCAACATCCATGTATTGTCCAGAAAAAAATTTCACAGTATTTATTCTCATTGTGACTCAAATTTTTTCTGGCAATTATTCTGTTATATATCCTGGGCCATGGGGAAAGTTGGAGGAGGGAAGATTCTCATAGGGCCACACTCATAGAAATGCAACTATTGCATTGGCTTGCTATTAGGCAAGTGATAGTCATTCATCTTTTGAGATATAGACACTTGTGGGTTGTCTATCCTCAAATGGATCACTAACTGGACATTGAGAGCTCTACATATTAGATAGGACACCTTTATATAAGGGCCTGAGAAAGTGTCTCATTAGATACAAGCACACACTGCTCTCACAGAGGACTATGTTTGATTCTAAGAACCACACTGGACAGCTCATAATTGCTTGAACCGTTAGCTCTGGGCAAACTGATTTCTCCTTTAGGCATCTCCACTTATGTCTACATGCAAGCATGCTGACACTTCTAGACATATACTTAATTATATCAATGAATGAACAAAACAGAAAAACATGAAATTGTGAAGGAGGACTTGGTTTGTGGCCATCATTGTAAGGCATAAAAGAGGGAAAGACAGTGTATAGGATCATAATATGCTGTATGCATGTATATAATTCCCAAAGAATAAACATAATTTCTTTTTAAAATAGAGACAGAGACCACAAGTTGCAGGCATATAAAGAACCAAAGGAATGGACATGTACTTTTGTAAAAATATCAAGGAGAACTTATCCGATTTTGAAAGTAGTTAGAATTTCTTTGATCTTTGTTTAGTTAATTGGACAAAACATTGATGAATACAGAAATAAATACAACTTATCTAGAGGTGACAAACCTGCTACAACCATATAAATACATGCTATGTTTCTCTTTTATGTATCCAAATTCACTCCAGCTATACCTGGAAAAAAACAGCAAGTGTTTATTTACTCAATATTATCTATGGGCAGCAATGGCTGAAAAATAAGTTAACTTCACATTCCACAAGATTGTTTCACAAGAACAGATACTGACCTTCATTTAAATATTGCATCAGGAAAGCACCTACAGAAACAGGGGATTATAAAAATATTACTGGCCACTGGTTCCTATGCTGCTTTGCATTTGCCCACATAAATGAACATGTTCCCTGCATGAAAACCTTTGCAAAATTGGTTTTTCTTGGACGTATGGGCATCCTTGGAGCAAGGACTGAATTGCAAAGAACAAGTAAGACAATTTTGGAGCCATGTCAAACCATGTCAAGCCCCAGTACCTTGCATATTTGAACATGTGCAGTGCACAACCTACTGTCACAAGCACTTCTATACAGGTTCATCAAATTCTTTGCAGTAGTCAGTTCAAGTCAGGACACAGCATGGACATGAGTGTCCCTGATCATCCACTGGATATGTTTCTGTGGCTCTGGCTTTCATGAAGCACGAAGACCCTACATTTACTTAGCTCATCCTGATCAAAGCTGATATCTGAATGGATTTTTGAAAGAGCCATTTTGTGAAAAGATTGTACAATATTTATTTGCTGTAGGTTTCCAGTCTAATAGTAAGTGACTGTAGAGTTCTGTTAGAGATCATGACCACTGCTATAATTTTAAATCATATTATTTTTGAAAAATAAATTTGGGGAATTGATATATTTTTACTGGTTATTTTATTTACATTTGGAATGTTATCTCCTTTTCTGGTTTCCCCTCTGCAACTGTTCTATCCTATCCTCCCTCTCCCTGCTTCTGTGGGTGTGCTTCCCTACCCACCCACCCACTTCTACCTCACTGCCCTAGCATTGCCCTACACTGGGGCACTGGACTTCACAGGACAAAGGGCCTCCCATTCCACTGATGCTCAATAAGGCCATCTGTGCCCTTCCCCCAGCTGTGAGCAGGCCAGAGACCTTGTTTACCCCAATAGACCAAACAATAGGACCTAGGTGGAACTAGCCACCTTGGCTGCATGTCAATAGACACCTAGGTGGAGTCACCCACCTTGGCTGCACTACATCCTTCTACAGGAACTTGAAAGAAGAACTGCTCCTGAGCTTGCCTTGATACATCTCCGGCCATGACACGTGACCAAGAACAGATTATCCCACCCAACTCTCCCAGCTGAAACTAGGAAAAGTTTGGGCAGGTTCTTCCCCTTTAAATTAAAAGTTTAGCATTAAACCATTGAGCCTTGATCAGAGAACTTTGTCTTGGCTTCATCTTTTCTCCCTCTCCATCCCCTTTTCATTCCCAGCCCTCTGTTCAGGTGAACCCGTTCAACTTGTGGCCGCAGGCGGCTACAGCCATCCACTACTATATATGCAGATAGAGAAATGGGTCCCTTAATGTGTACTCTTTGGTTGGTGGTTTAGTACCTGGGAGCTCTGAGGAGTCTGATTGGTTGATATCATTGTTCTTCCTGTGGGGTTGCAAATCCCTTCAGCTCCTTCAGTCCTTTCTTTAACTCCTCTATTGGAGTCCCCATGCTCAGTTTAATGGTTGGCTGAGAGCATCCCCATCTGTATTTGTCAGGCTCTGGCAGAGACTCTCAGGAGACTATAGCTCTTTGAAACTAAAACAATTGGTCAGAAAGAAAGCCCTGACAAAACCCATACTCCGTTTATTTTTACTGTCATCATTCACCTTTTAAATGCCTTACAGAAATGCATTCTAGAAAATCTGTAAAGTAAAAGCATAGAAATGCACACTGTCTACTGTAAGGTAAAGGATCATTAAGAAAAGATCCAGAGGACTCTTCATAGAAAATGAAATCTGAAGCCTGTAATATCCCTCAACAAGTAAAGCTGCCCGCTATTCAAGCCTGAAGGTTTGAGTTTGATGCCCAGTCACACTATACATGTACAGAAAAAGACTATTGAAACTACCAGAGATTAGGGCCATGCTCTGGCTGAACTTTGGTATCTATAATAATACAGTTTTTTTAGCTAAAGCACTGATGGAATCAGAAGTACTCTATCTTGGGAATTATTACCAAGTACTTGATCTAGCAAAGAAATGCAAAAATTAATTGGAGGAACAAAGTGCCGTGTAACCATTTGGCACAGGTTGTTTGCAGATGTGGGGAACCTGTGTGTCTGTTGAAAGGCAATGGGTTTTGTATCTCCCCTATAGCTAATGCTTGCCAAATAGAGATTCCTCATCCAAAAGTTGAAAATGTACTCTTAGTCCTTTAAAAAAGGATGACCTTTATCTCTTGCTTCCTTTATCTGTCTTCTCTTGCTCTTCCTTGCCTATTCTAAGACAGTTCTGCTGGCCTGAAACACTTTATTTACATTGGCTGGGATGTAGAATCAAATAGTTGTGAGTCCTAGCAAAGTTTTCTGCTCTACAGGTCAGGGAATATACTATGACTGTCACCTAGGTTCCCCAACATCTCTCTGCTGGTGCATTTCTACCATTGACTGTGCAGTTGTGCTCTGGGTACCATGACTGTGTTTCTTTTCATTTCACTGAACAAGGCTGCTGTTTGGGTTACAGCTCTTGATATTCAGAGTTGCTAAGCTGGTTTGGTGATTTAACTAGGCTTTAGTTCAGTGGGACTGTAAGTAAATAAATATGGAACATAATGGGTAGGAAAGCAAAATTTGTGTCTTTAACTTTTGATTTTGATTTTGTTGTGACTGTTTGTTATTGTCTCAAAGTTGTCATGGCAAAAATAAGATACTTATTGCTCCCTCCTTGGATTCCCCAGCACTTCACAGGGACTTCCACTTTTCAGATAGTTGTTAGTCTGCTTCAGTCAGTTTAGTGTCTTCCCTGAGGATTGGTCTCAGTTCCAACTGTTTCTCATTCTGTCTGACTGTAGTCAATCCAAGTGCCATAGTTCTTCAGGGCAATGTACCTGTACCATGAAGATACTGTACCCAAGTCATCCCCAGACATGATACCTCTATTCCATGAGCAGTGCCTGAAACTTCATCTCTTGTGGTGCAACTTCTTGTACCCTGGGCATTTCCCTTGAATTCTGTGGTCATGAAAAGTGTCCAGTTGCCCTTGGCTGAGCTGAGTGAAAATCCTCTAGGGAAAGAAAGAAACTAAATATAGCAGTCAGATAACCTGCCATGCACATCTTTTAAGAGCTAGGCAAGAAACAATCCTCTGGAAAGATAACTCGATTCCCTATAACATCTACTGCCCTTGTCTAGAATGGTTACCCTAGCTTCTGGAATGGGCCAGCCCTTTAAAAATGAGAAAGTATTAACTTGAGAGATAATTGAGTGGTTAGAGTAAAAAAGAGCTTTCCAGAAGACATGGTTTCAATTCAATGCATCCAAATGATGGGTCATAACCCTCTGAAATTCCAGTTCTAAAGGTTCAATGCCTTCTTCTGACCTTTCAGAATAGGTATTGTAAACAAGTGACTAGAGTTCAGGTACAACAGACATATATCCACATAAACACTCAAACACATGAAATATAATGAACAATAAACAAGTAATAGCAAGAGAAAAGTGTCAACATTATGCGTGAGAGAAGTTTTGGCTCTAATGGAGCACACATTTTAAATAAATGCCATCAAAGTTTAAAAGAAGTAGTAAAAAATATGCATCATAGTGGACCTTCTGGCTAAATAGAAAGAATATCCTTTAATATGTATGAATTAATTTTCATGAAAGAGGAAATAAACCACCAAAGCATGCATATGGAAGACCAGTGAATCTTACTGAGGCTAAGACTTGAATTCAATTTTGTCTGATTTTCAATATGTTCCTTTTATCACAGAGATGACTCATAGCATAAAAAATAAAAAGAAAAAGAAGCAGAATGATAATATTAAATGCACACATTCCCTCTGCCTCTTCCCCATAGCAGACCTACCTTATTTTAAATCAGTCCAACCTTTACAAGCTCTAATTGACCTCACCTGAGATGAAAATCAGAGGAAAATATGCATTACTACAAACACACCCACTTTTATTTTATTCCTTCTCATTACACTGCCTCCCTCCTTCATTGTCCAGTGCAATAGTATAAATTCAATATGTCTTTCTGAAATGGAAATCAACAAAAGATTGCTTTTCCACCACTCAGCTTCTATGTTATCTGACCCAAGACACTCACTACACAGATTACAAAGATCCAACGAAAGTCAAAAAAACCTGAAATCTCTGGTGATGGCCACCCTTATAAAATGTTCCATGTGTCATGAAAAACTTGATACAAAATATTTAAAAGATGTTACTACAGACCTTTAAGGGACAGAATGCCTTCCCTCTCTGCCTTTGCATCAGGTTCTTATTTCTGCTCTATCAATTCAAGTGGTACATTTCCATTCAAACAACACATTTCCGAATATCAGAATTCACATTAAAATGTCATAGGGCTTCTTCAAGTTATTCAAGATGACAGAAAGAATCCAAATCCATAATTTTCTAACTTCAGGAAGTAATAAAAATGTTGACCTGATTTGTATATTCCAAGCAAACAGCAAGGCATTTGTACACTGGATATATTATGGTGGCCTAGCTAGTTGGTGCCATACTTCTGTAAGATGCCTAGTTTTCAGTGATTCATTTCTATGATTGTTACTAATGATTATCAACTTTGCAGGATCTATAATATTTACAGATATTGTGAATTTCTGTGCATTCTTGTGAAGAATTCTTTTGATTAGATTAACTGAAGTGGGAAGACTCATGTTATACATTGGAGGCACCCACTTCTAATGTTCTAAACATAAAAATAAAATAAAATAAAATATAAAATAAAGTCTACAGGAAAAACTTTCCTTGATTTTCTACTTGCTCTTGACCCTTTCTCCTGAGTTCATCATCAGCCATGTACTCTTCATTCTGGTAAATTCATCATCTACTTTATTATTAGCCTCCTATTTGGTTCATTATCTACTCTGTCCTCATCTTGCTGTTGAATCCATTATCTACTATATTTTTGTCTTGATGCTGAACTCAGGCTCATCTACAACTTGATGTTCCTGCCATTAATACTGCTGTAATCTTCCTTCTGTAACATCAGAATCTGGATTCTTTCTATTTCCAAAGTGAGCTAAAAGACTAGTTTTTCTCTAGGAAGCCTTAAAGACTCCAGTGTTAGGTGGAGATTGATGAGGCACACAGCACGAAGAATTAATTATATACTGTATTCTTTTGCTCTTTGCTATGAAGATAGCATAAACACTGATAGATTATAAACCCACATTTTATGCCACTTGGAAGAGAAAGCTCTTTTAATTCAGGTAGAAATGGCCCATCTAGGAACCAATAGTTTAGATGTAGAAGACTCTGTTGGCTTATCTCCAACAAGATTCTTGCTGGTGCAATTATAAGGATCCAATCTCTTGCCTGTTTTTAAACCCACAGAAATACCTGAGACCAGGACTATGTTCTTGCTGGCCTTGGCTACCTAAAAGGCTATAGCCCTTTACCCAAGTCATTAACAGAAACAGATGTCTCTTCTGTCATGAATTTGGATCAAGCTTTATCTATTTATATTCTGCTTCTTATGTATATGTATGGTTTGTGAATGTTGTGTGCCTACTTCACAGTATACATGAGCAAATTTTGAGAAGCTCTTTTCTTCTCTCACTGTAATCTGAACATCAAAATCAGGTCATAAGGATTCTGGGTGCTAAGTACTTTATAAACCAAGCAATCTCAACAGCATTAAATCTCCAATTCATAAAATCTGATTCTTTTACTTCTGTTCTTTTAAAGAGAATACAGAGTCATCCAAGCCAATTTTATAGTGGGCTAAAGGATTTTTTTATCTACATGACAAGGTAGAAGAAGTAGATGTAGTCAGTGACTTCGGAAATCTTGACTACTGGTTTTTCTTTTTCTTGCTGGAGGCAAGCTCCATTGAAAGTACCTCCTTTAGGCGTTCAATGAGTTTAAATATCAGAATTCTATATGAAAACAACTGGCACATTGAGGAAAAGATGAGTTCTGGTTTTCTAAGAGACTCTCATAATTATGGTCATTGTCTACACAACATTCTCAATGGTAATTTACTACCAAATATCTGTGACTGCCGGAGCTCAGTAAAAATACATACATGGCAAGCCTGAAGGCATGACATACAATTAAACCTGCCAAAAGAACTGAGACTGATTAATTTCTTCCACAGAACCCACTTAAAAAGCAAGATGCACCAATGCTCATCTGGGTATCTCTAAGGAGAAATAGAAAGGAAATAGGGAACAACCAGTGAAAACTTTCAGAACAACTAATATAGAGTAAGAATACCCAGCACAGGAGTAGAAATAATGGAGTTCTTGCTCTAATAAAAAACAGAAAGTTATCTTCTGTCACACACACACAGACAAGCACACACATAAACACACACATGCAGAGAGAGAGAGAGAGAGAGAGAGAGAGAGAGAGTTTGATCATATTATATCCTCTATGATTTTTTTCTATTATCCCTCCTTGCTCTTCTGAGTAACATTCTGTTTTGTCTTCCAGACATTTTTTTCCATTTCTGTACCTTTCTCATTTCTTTACGTAGAGCCAAGAACCTTTAGCTAGAGTTTCCTATAAGCACAGGTCAGTTATATATTTACTTAAGTATGAGTACTTTACTAGCAGCCATACCTCAGGAGGTTATGACTTCTGCCACCCCTAGTAATCATTAACTGTCAATAGATTCTCATGAAATTATAGGGTTTTATTATTCCCCCTTCTTGCTAGTGGTTTATTTGTGTATATGGATATTTCTTAGGCAGAATTCTAAACAATGGAGCAAGGCACCTAAGACTTTTGTTTCCTCATTGCTTTGCTCCCTGCATCTTGAGTGTAGAGCAGCTTTTGCAAGTTCCTATAGATGTTGAATCCTTGCAATGATAAAATTTTCTTTTAAAAAATTGTGTGTACAGGTGTTTTGCCTGTGTATACTACATGTGTGGTTGATACATTTAATGTTGAGAAAAGGACATCAGATTGATTAGTCCTGCACTACACAGTGTGCAAGCCTCCATGTAAGAGCAGATAATTAAATATAGGTCCTCTAGAAATCAGCCTTTGAACTGCATTTTTGGATTGTGAGCCAGAATAAACTTTTATGTTGCTTCTGTCACAGCAACAAGAAAAGTAAGTAAAGTAAGACTATAGCATGGTAAATATATACAAAAAGGGGGACTTTAACTGCTTATTACTCTGAGGAAGCTTCTTTCCTAGAACCCTGTATGAAGAAGAATCATGTCAAATCTCTTGGTAGGTCATCTTGAACATTCACTTTAGTGACTCTGTTCTGTCTGAGATGCCCTAATGTTCATCTTTCACATCTTTTCAACTGACTTAAATTCATCCATGAAAAAAAGCATATGACAGTCAACATAGAACAGTTGACACTAAAATGAACATTTTTTAGGGAGTGAATCTCCTGTTTTGAAAAATGATAAATTATTTGAAGACAGGACAGAAAGATAGGGATAGTATCCTGAAATATCCATGAAATATCATGAAATATGTACAATGAACACTGACCAAAGAAGGGAGTTCAGGGATCTGTATAGACTCCTGATGTTCGATGGCTTTGATTAATGTAACTTGGTAGAACACAGATAAGTGAAGGAGCACAAATTACTTAGATGAAGATGGAAGACAAATCTTTCCATAGAGTCATGACTCAAAAATAATTTTAAATATTCTTCATGTTCACTCCAAGAGCATTATGGTATCATAGCCAAGAGTATATATATTTTCAACTGTATGTTAATAGTCTAAAATGAAACAATTGAAATGGACATAATTGATTAATAAGGGTGAAAAGCTAATTATTTTAAAAATTCTATAATAGACTTTTTCATTTAGGTGATCAATATGTATACAAAATACATATGAAAGTGTAAAATCTAATACAAAGCTCTGCTTTCACTCTAACTCTACAGAGGTTCATTGAGTTCTATAAACTTCAGCTCTGGTTAATTTTGGTGTGCATTATTATTTAACTTCAAATACTTATGGCAAAGTTTAGAATTTTCTTTTTAAATGTACATAAATGTATAAGGCTTCTTTAATTTCTGGGATTATTTCAGGAAATCACTTGCCATCCTTAATAGGAATGTACCCTCAGAAAGAGCTTAAAGAATAACAGGGAGTGATAAAAAAAAAAGGAACATTTATTTTCCCACTGAATCTGTTGTTTGACCTCTCCCCTCTTTCAAAAAAAAAAAAAAAATGTTATCTGAAGGCAGACATGCTCTGCTCCTCCCTGCCAAGGATTTGGATTTCTTAATGTTCTTGTGCTTATGCTGAGTCCATATGATGAGCCCAGATAATACTGCAGGTGGCTCAAGTCATGCATACTGCTGCTGATTTGCATGTGGCCAGAGCACAGCCCACATCTATGATTTCTTCAGCAGGTGTTGATAACAACGGCAGAAGTCACTCTAGTGAGATACAGCATCAACATGAAGGTCCTTGCTGAGCTCCTGGGGCTGCTGCTGCTCTGTTTTTCAGGTGAGTGAGGCAGTAGTGGAAAACAGTATATTAAATGCTATCTGGACTTTTGTGAAAGTTATCTTACACTATGTATTTTTTGTATGTTTCCAACCTTAGGTGTGAGATGTGACATCCAGCTGAACCAGTCTCCATCCACTCTGCCTGCATCTCTTGGAGACAGAGTTACCATCTCTTGCCATGCCAGTCAGAACATTAATATTTGGTTAGGCTGGTACCAGCAGAAACCAGGGAATCCTCCTAAACTATTGATTTATAAGGCATCCAACTTGCACACAGGAGTCTCATCAAGGTTCAGTGGCAGTGGATCTGGGACAGAGTTTACATTCACCATCAGCAGCTTGCAGCCTGAAGACATTGCCACTTACTACTGTCAACAGGATCAAAGTTATCCTCTCACAGTGATATAAGTCATATCAAAAACCTCCCAGTTGTTCAGCAGAGTAAATCTGAGCTCCCTCAGCTGTTCCTGCTTATATTTTGTTATAATACTCTCATGAGCTTTGAAGATCATTGAAAGGATTATAGAAAACTGTCAGTGTGGCCTGACTGATTTTTAATATGTGAAAAAATGTTTCATAATTTTCTTAAAATGAGTTGGTCTTCTGTTTGGGTAATCCTAGCTGTGCTATCCTTGCAATACATACAGTAAAAAAAAAAATCCTTTTAAATATACTTCCAGAAAGAATATTTTAATTCATGCAATTGGTATCTGGATAATAGAACCTTAATTATCTAGTGGTGTGCTATATGATTCTGTGGTATCTCCTAAAACTTCCGTTTCATATAGTTGACATCAGCTTTGGGTATTATTCTAATAAGTTTTAGAAACCTTAGTTGTGTATCCAAGCAGGGATAAGTAGTTCAGTGCAGACATACCCTTTGGTAAATATTGTTTCTGGCTAATGCAAACTTAACTCTTGTTTTCAGACATTCCAATGTGACCCCAAGTGCCTTCCCTCTCATTAATGCCTGAAAACTTTGCAAATTTGGGCTAAAATAAATATTTGCCTTTTATGTTTTGTTCCCAATTATTTCATCATGGCAATGCAGAGGGAAGTAATGCTAGAAGTCTACTAGTCTACTATTTCAAGGAAGTTGATATTAGAAGTAGGAAGTTAGCCAGGCAGTGTTGGTACACGCCTTTAATCCCAGCACTTGGGAGGCAGAGGCAGGTGGATTTCTGAGTTGGCCAGCCTGGTCTACAGAGTGAGTTCCAGGACAGCCAGTGCTACATAGAGAAACCCTGTCTCAAAAAAACAATTAAAAAAAAGAAGAAGTAGGAGGTTCTTAGTACTCATTCATAACACATCTGCCAACCCCATACTCTTTATAAATATGTCCAAGAAACCCAAGGCTTGGGTCTTGATACTCTTTGCTCTCTGAAGCACAAAAAATTGTGACTTTCTAACTCTTGCCCTATCAGCCCAGGGAGACTTATACAAATGATTAATAGTTCCATGTGATGTGGCAGGGCTGTAGTTGAGAACAGTATAGAAAACAGGATGTGGGGAAATCCAATATTAGAAGTAATGGTAGTGAGAGAATTAACAAGATTTTAGTTTTAACAAGTCAAGGATTCTTATTAAGTCATATAGTGAAAAGAAAAAGAAGAAAGACATCGATTACTTGGTAGTCTTCTAAGTTTCCATTCTTTAATATGCAAATGAATTGCTACTCAAATAATATAGAAGATGGAGTGCTAATTTTGTTTCTAGTTCACCACCTGGTTATATAGATTCAAAGCTGTTGATTTATGGACTATTTTGGTCAATAATTTCTTTTTGTTTCCTTATGGTATTGCTTAATACCATTTAATGAGGTATTTATAATGAAGAGCCTTTTAATGAGATTTGAGAATCAAAATAGGTAAATGCAGTATCAATAAGCAACTAAAAACAGATACATGGATAGATATAAGGCCTATAGAACCACCTTTTAACATTCTATTGAGCTATGTGAACAAGTTACAAGAGTATATGCTCAGCCAATTTGTGTGGTTTTTTTTTTTGTCATATGAGCCTTGGTTTCTAGGTTATGAACAAAATCTCCCTTACATGTAGCTTCAACTATGCTGACCATTAGATACCACCTTATATAAGCCAGTAAATAAATATAATGCAGGTGGTTTAGTCTCTGGAAGCTCTCGAAATGTTTGGTTGATGTTATTCTTCCTCAGAGGTTGTAAACCCCTTCAGCTCATGCAGTCCTTCCCCTAACACCACCATTGGAGTCCCTGTGCTTAGTCCAATGGTTGGCTGTAAACAACCACATCTGTATTGGTCAGACCCTGGCAGAGCGTCTCAGGAGAAAGCTATATCAGGCTCCTGTCAGCAAAAACTTCTTGGCATCAGCAATAGTTTCTGGGTTGGGTGTCTTCATGTGGGATTGATCCACAGGTGGGGCAGTCTCAGGATGGTCTTTCCTTCAGTCTCTGCTTCACTCTTTGTTCTTGTATTTCCTTTAGACAGGAACAATTCTGGGTTAAAATTTTGGAGATTGATGGGTGGCCCTCAACAAGGGAGCCATGCCTAACCTCTGGATATCATCTCTACAGTTTTTATCTCCCCTTTGTTAGGTATATCACCTAATGTCATCCCTGTTGGGTACTGGGAGCCTCTTGTTTTTTTCTGATATCTGGAATTTTCTGGTGGCTAACCCCAGTTCCCCATCACCCATTGGTACACACCTCTGTTCAATTACCTGACCCTCTATACATCTTCCCTGTCTCCTCCCATGTGAAACTGGCCACTGAACCTGCCAGAAAACCCAAATTTCATGAAGTAATCTTATTAGGTAAGATGTGGTGATTTGCTAGATCCTGTGGTTACCAATTAAAATCACTATCTAGAAGGCTCTGACTAGATCTTCAGGAGATGGAGGCTGGCTTTTGTTGGTGATATCCAGAGAGAGGAGAACCTAGGTCATCATAACATCACTAATGGAAGCTGAAACAATAAGAAGAACAAAATTGTGTGGAAAATTCATGAACAATATTTAACACTAACTTCATAGCCTATGTTTCAAGTGAGATCTTAATATATTATCAATAAATTTTCTGTCTGCATACCAAAAACAATTTTGCAAAACATGTGAATATAGGAGACAGATTCTTAAATAATGTAGTCTAGCCCCTTCAGTTCTATCTATGTCAAAATCTTTCCAGTATCACAGATGCCCTCCCACCTGACATATAACTTTCACAGATCTAAAGCTCGCATGACTATTCTGGTAGAAAAGAACTGCCCTTTTACATATGGGCAGAAAGAACATAGACTTCAGCTACCCTAGATCTCATGTCCTCTCTCCACTCATAAGCTTTATCTCTCTCATGGCCTAACGAGGAAGGCAGAGTATTAGGAGCCTTAGGAACTGAACAGGGCAAATCATTGAGAAGATGAACTTAACAGACTGAAAAAGTCAAAGCAAGATTGCTGCAGAACTTTTATTTTGGACTAGGAAGCATAGACCTACCCTGTGTAGCAATATGCAAAAGTCATGGTGCATGCAAAGAGTATAGGTAGAAAAAACAATTATGCATGATTTTTATGTTTGAAAAGACACAAAGAATAGCTTCAGTGTCAGGGATAAAATGGAAGAACAAAATGTATTGGTAGATGAATGCTCAAAACAAAATGCTAAAACATAGTCAATATGTAAAGGCAGTACTTGAAACCCTAACACTATTTGTAAGTGCTATAGTATAGATAGATTGGAGGAAACAGTGATAAACACAACCTTAGTCAGTTATTTCACAGGGAGATGAGCAATCACGCATCTTGCTCCTTTCTAGTTAATACTACATGGACCTGATATGAAAAGCCAGAATAGGAAAGAGATAGTTGGCAGTATTTTGTGCCTATCTGATACTATGCAAAACATTTCTTTATTTACATTTACATTTATTTACATTTTATAGGTTATCCCCTTTCCCAGTTTCCCCTCCAGAAACTCCCTATCCCATCCTCCCTTCCCTTGCATCTGTGAGGGTGCTCCCCCTCCCATTCAATACCACCCCCTCTCTGGCATTCCCCTACACTGGGTCACTAAGCCTTGACAGGACCAAGGGCCCCTCCTCCCATTGGTGCCTGAGAAGGCCATCCTCTGCTACATATGCAATGGAGTCACGAGTTGCTTCATGTGTACTCTTTGGTTGGTGGTTTAGTCACTGGGAGCTTTGGGGTTGGGTGTGGGGGCTGGTTGGTTGATATTGCTTTTCTTCCTATGGGGTTTCAAACCTTTCAGTTCCTTCAGGTATTTCTTAAACTTTTATCACATAAACATAAAGGTAAAAATACAAATTCAAAATAACAGCAGTATTAAAAGGGCTTGTGAAAACATTTGCAAATGTTAGAATGGTGACTCTCTGGTATTGGCCATTGGTGATATTTTTATAGGATATTCTGAAACACAGTTTTATATACATTAAATTTACATAGCATTTATGCAGTTCTCATACCTCAGTGAAGTGGGTATATTGGAAAGTTGTTGTAAAAGAAGCATGCCTCACAGAAACAACACCTCAGCCAGGCAGGGACATGTTCATTAGCTGAAGTGAATGACACAATGCTGTGCATCTCAAGGCTGGGCTTTCATTTGTGGTAGTAGCAACATCACTAGTAATCATTCTGGCTCTACAAAGGATGGCAACTCTGTATTCTGGGAAACATAGAAAGACACTTCAGAAAAAGTCCAAATCACTGGCAAAACGGAAATCTAGATGGTGATTCCACAAACATTAACAACCAATGTATTGATTGAACTGATATGATTATGATTAGAAAGCTAAACAGGAAAATATCTTCTCCCACACAGAAACATTAGTGACTAAGGCAAACTTCCTCAAGATGAAGCCTGTCCCATCCTTCCTCACATGAGTCAGATAACAGGAGTAAAAGTATGAAACTATTCCTATGATCATTATGGGCCACCTAGTGTTGGTCTAATCAATCAGTAGGAAGATCATAAAACTGGTCTTTGGCCCAGGTTACCACTGAAGATCATGTCTGAGACCATAATGCAGTCAGGCTCTGTGCCTTTGTTAGTGCTCCAAGTTGCCAACAAACGTCATGCTTACATCTGTAGTATGGGCTGCTATCTGAGACTATGTAGATGTTTAAGAGCTGTGCTACTGTGAAGAGAGACACTGATATGAGTAGCCTATGGTTCCAAATAAGGCCATGTTGACATCTGGACATATGCTGTCATTAGGACATGTCTATATCTGTGGTCATGCAGCCAGGCTCTGTTTTGATACCCGTGGCCTGTGTAACCACCAGAAGCCATGCAATGCTTCCATTTTAGGCTGTTACCTGGGGGCAATGCTAATGTCTTAGCACTGTACTAAGCTGGTGCTGTATATCAACTGTGCCAGAAAAGCTGGTCTTGCTCCTCACTGTCCATCACACTTAGGAGGGCTGTCTCTGTGTCTTAGAAGCCACCACACACAGGTGAGCTGGCCATTGCCTGGTCATTCTAGGAGAGCTGGCTGTGGAGGGTACCTGAAAGGTGACCCTATGACATGAAAAAAAGACAGCTGGCCTCAAAACTTGCTAGAACAGCACACTGGAGCTGCACCTGGTGGTGTGGGTATAGGGGAGTCAGCCCTGGTGTGTGAAGTAGGAAAGCTGGCCCTGTTCTTTACCTAGGCAAAGTGGAAATGCTTTCCATGGTGGTGTTACAGGATCAGGAGTGTTGGCAGGCTGACTAACTCAGTTTCTACCCTGATGTATATCCAGGCCTCTGATTTGGCTCACTCTAACATCTACCACATCTATGAAATGCTGGAGTTCGTGAATAGGCTGCTTCTGTAGGTCCAAAGCTTCCGGAGCTCCATGACATGAAGCAACAATAGGATATCCAAGAGGAGTCCAACTGAAGAACTTGTATTGATAGTGTAGCAGAAGGCAGAGGCTTTGAAGAACAACAGTGATTCATTACAATGAACATTTGCAAGTAAAGAGGTTTGAATAAAAATGTAAACTGTGTAACAGATTAGAATACACTGCAGCTTCTACCAAAGGATGTTTGTTTTTCCCTTTTTTTTTTTTTTTTTGGTTTGGTTTCTGGAGGTTGCAAGGGCAGAGGATAGATATGAAAGGATACAGAATTGAGTGGAATGGAGTATAAAAAAATCAATAAAGAGTTAAAAATGCATTAAATTATCTAAATTGAACACATAATTAGATCACACTCACACACACACCACTATCCTAGAGGCTGGTATGAAGACACTGAACATTTTGAGGTTATTCTGCCATCAACAACACTTTCTGTAATGTTATATCACATGTAAATGTTCCTGAGTTCATTTGTTTTAAATACTGAGTGCCTGGAAAGTAGATCTCCTGCCAGGTCTCTTCTCTGAGTTTATTGGGTTTCCTTCTGCTGATCACCGGTTATAATGTCAATGATCAGTAGACATTTGTGCTTGTGTCTCCATAAACAGGATTGAGCACTGTGAATAATCTAATATGTTCTTTGATAAAATTGCAGAAATATGAAAGCACAACAGCCTATATTATTTGTCTTTGTGCAGGGTTATTTCAAATCCCTTGCTCTTTCTCATAGCATGTGAAGATAAGCATTTGATTATCTGAACATTCATATAGAATCCCATTATATACTATGATTATAATGCTATGTAATTTTAAATTGAGGAATTAAAATACTGCAAAGCTTCAGATGTTTTAGACTTATGTACTCTAGAAGAATGCACAGAAATATAAAATGCTTTTGCAGACATATTTCAGAACTCAGGATTTTAAAGTGTCCCTTCATCATCATTTAGTTTAAAGAAAATACTGTATCTTCTCTATTTTAGCACTGAGAATTATTCAGTGTTGAGTAGGCACCCACATCTAGTACATAACATTGACTGATGTATCACAAGACCTACAAGATACAATTATAATTCAGCCTAAATCAAAAGAGAACAATTCAGCAGATTTAAGTTTTTGAATAAGTGGCATTTCACTTGGGCCATTAACTAAACTACAGCATATTTTTAATGTAAGGATATTGTCTTTATTAGGTCTGGACTTCAGCAATGTCCTCATTAAGAGTTACAATTCACACTGTTGTAATATTAAAGAAAGATAATGCGATCCTAGTAAAATAGAAATCAATAGTTCTTCAATGTGGAAAACAATTTTTCAGGCCCCAGTATCCTGTTAGACATGTTTGTGAACTTTTCTTAAGCATGTGCCAGATAAAAGAAAATGTTAGACTTGCCCAAGCTTACAAATTTAATTGGCTGAATATTTCTCAGTCTTAAGACAAAACTTAAAACTGGTAGTTTTAGCATTGGACCCTAGCAGATACAATGGGAATGTTTATATTTTTGGAGATAAGAGTAGTACTTTTTAACTATATGTGATTAAACACTTCCCCAGTGTTCATAAGCATTTTCTCATCTTCATGTCCTACTGTACAAGATTAAAACAAATTCATAGTACCCATGAAACAGAAGCTTTTCAGTAAATGAACCAATGTCTAATGTTCAGAGACATGAACTTTATGGGAAGGAGGAATAGCTGTGAAGTCAGTTCTGATCACTTACTGTTAGGTGATTCCAAGCCCGAGTAAAAGTGGTTACACATTCCAGTTGATTCCAAATGTTAAATGGTACACTTTTAGACAGTGACACAGACTGGTAGAAAGATAATGAAATTCCCTAAGGACATTCTTCTGACAAGGCTTTGCCAAGCTACTGATGAGACAGAAACTTGGCACAGGAAATGAAGGGATACTGGAGAAGTTGCTTGTTTCTAGAAACTGTGTGCATTAGGAGAGCCAATGATAAATCCTAGGGATTTTATGCCTAATGCTGTTCTGTTACTAAGAAATACATGTGATTTTTTCCTTATTGTATAAAACAAACATGCCAAAATTATTAATACCCAATCTTGGAGACTTTTTGAACAATAACTAGACTTGTATAGTTTAAATCTTATAGGGGAAGCTTAAAAATAAACCAATTCAAGAAAAATTCATGGAGGCATCTTTGGCTGATTTACAAAACATTATTGTGCCTTGGATAATCATGGTTATATAGAATTTGTTCACCCAAACTGCAACAAACCACACTGCATTAGTGTTGAATACATCCACAAATGGATTATTACAACCTCTGGACTTAATAAAAGTTATCTTTAAATTAAAAGGAAAGTTTTATTTGAATGAAAAAATGAATAAGTAAGGGAGCAATTGAATAAATAGGAGTATAGAAAATCATTGCAAGTAAGGTATGATTTCCAGTAATGACTGTGGTGAGGGCTTCATGAGCATGCACACTGATTTCCAAACCCATTCCTTTGCGTGCATTGCATATACACAGTCTGTTCATGTTAGTCACAATTCAGTAAAATAGCTTTCTTTCAGAAGGCAAAGAATCTCAAGGAAAAGAGGGAGATTTGTCAAATAATTTTATGGAGCACATTCTGGGTTATTAGAACCTGTGAAAAAACTGTGACCTGGTCTAAAAACTAAGTATTTCTTCTTTTTATCATGGTAAAATTGCTGCTTAGAAGTTATAGACATGACACAATGGTTAAGAAAACTGGTTTTTCTTTCAGAGAATCAGGGTTTGATTCCAAGAACCAACATGGAAACATACAACCATGTATCAATTACAATTCTAGGAGATCCAACGCTTCCTTTGAGCCTCTGCAGGTAATAGACCATCAGGTGGTGCACATGCAGGTAGAAAACACAAACAAACAACAAAATTATTTTTAAATTTACACTTAGTATTGATTTTATGGTCTCACTTATGTTTAAGCACTTTTTGTTTCTTTTATTCATTTTCATTAATTTTAATAATTTAATAATTTTAATAAAAATACTGACTGATTTCTTTGACAATTTCATATAAGTACAGAATGTTCTATATAGCTTCTGTAATTTCTTTCCCATGCTACCAATCCCCTCCCAATATCCATAAGAGTTTCTTTGCATTTTGATATGCTTGTTTTTGAAATTTGTCTACTAGGGTCCTTCTTTATGGAGATTGTATTGTGACTATTTATTAAAGGCTAATAGTTCCATCAGTTGATACACAGTTGAAGTCAATGACTTTTCCTCTCACAGGCAGTTCATCAGTAAGGATCAAGACCCTGATTCAGTTGTCCATGATTCACTGCTGTCAGGTCCATTCCTGTGCAGACTCAGTGTACAAATCCCCACCTATGTAATTGTATTTGATGTTTTGCCAAAAGGACAAAATATCACAGGCTTTATTCCTATTTTCTGGCTCTAGCTAAGCAGGAGACAGGATAGTGCAAATGACTTCTTTAAGGCATAGTACTCTCCAGTCATGTACTCACAGCACATTGTGAAGTCATGAATCTGTAGTCACCAAAACTTATTGAACAGAAGATGTTCCAACATATAGCAAAAAAACATGCTCTTCTATGTTCATAACAGCCTGATTTATAATAGCCAGAAGCTGGAAACAACCCAGGTGTCCCTCAACAGAAGAATGGGTACAGAAAATGTGGTACATTTACACAATAGAGTGCTACTCAGCTATTAAAAACAGCAACGTCATGAAATTTGCAGGCAAATAGATGGAAGTAGAAAGTAGCATCCTGAGTGAAGTAACTCAGTCACAAAAGAACACACATGATATGTACTCATTGATAAAAGGATTTTAGGGAAAAGGTTTGGAATACTAATGACACAACTTGCAGATCATATGAAGCTCAAGAAGAAGGAAAACCAAAATGTGGATGCTTCAGTCTTACTAAGAAAGGGGAACAAAATAATCCAGGGAGGTAGAGGGTGGGAAGGACTTAGGAGGAAGAGAGGAGGGGAAGTGGAAAAGGAGAGGAGGATCATGTGTGGGAGGTGACAGTGGAGATTTATAGAGGGTAAGGAAATTGAACAGAGGTGTATAGCAATGGGAGATGGGGATTGGGTTTAGCCACCAGAATTTCCATGATGCCAGGAAAACAAGAGGCTCCCAGGACCCAACGGGGATGACGTTAGCTGAAATACCCAACAGAAGGGAGAAAGAACCTGCAGAGACCATATCAAGAGGTTAGACTTAGCCCCTGGTTGAGGGATGGGCTCAGCCACCCTTCTCCAAAATTATAACCGAGAATTGCTCTTGTCTAAAGGAAATACAGGGACAAAGAGTGGAGCAGAGACTGAAGGGAAGGCTCTCCAGAGGCTATTCCCCCTAGAGATTCATCACATATAGAGTCACCAAACCCAGTCACTATTCCTGATGCTAAGAAGTGCTTGCTGACAGGAGCCAGATTTAGCTGTCTCCTGAGATGCTCAGCCACAGCCTTACTGATACAGATGTGGATGCTTGCAGCCAATAATTGGACTAAGCATGGGAACCCCAATGGAGGAGTTAGAAAGACTGAAGGAGCTGAAGAGATTTGCAAACCCCATAGGAAGAACTACAATATTAATTAACCAGACCACACAGAGCTCCCAGGGACTAAACCAAGAAACAAAGAGTACACATGGAGGGCCGCATGGGTCCAGCTGCATATGTAGCAGAAGATGGCCTTATTTGGCATAAAAGAGAGGAGAGGTCTTTGATCCAGTAAGGGCTTGGTGCCCTGGCATAGAGGAATGCTAGAGCAGTGAGGCGGGAGTGGGAGGGAGCACTCTCACAGAATCAGTTGGGAGGGAGTTGGGATAGGGGGATTGTGAAGGGGAAACTGGGAAGGGGGATAACATTTGAAATATAAATAAATAAAATAGTCAATAATTTTTTAAAAAGATTCATGGAAGCATTTATCAATGCATATAATATAAATATTTAGAGTGAACATTGTCATTTGGAAGTAGAATAATGCAGAGAAGACATTCACTGGCATTCAACCCTACTTCTTCAGGATTTCAATGCATATTGAAGACAAATGGGGCCATCAAGCCTTATGGAGAGCACAACTACTGGGTTTTGGGGACTTTCTGTTGGTAGACAGCCATTGTTGGACTAACCATACCATGGCCTATCGGCCAATATAATTAATCCATATGTATGTGTATGTGAATATACATGCATATGTATATACACTATAGCTATAATTATAACTATAACTAACTATAACATATATATGTGTGTGTGTGTGTGTGTGTGTGTGTGTGTGTGAATGAGAGAGACAGAAGGTCGTTCTGTTACTTCTGTTTCTCTAGAGAACCCTGATTAACACCTAAGGGAAATGTATAGAAAAACATACTTAATGGAGTGATACATAAATATCTCTAAAGTAGTGAGAATATTCAGATACTAAAATTTTATATTACCCAGTAGGTTCAGTGTAAGAGTGCACTGTTCAAAATGAACTACAGTCAAATTATCAAAACCAGAAAAAAATTATTTAAGAAAAAACTGTTGTTACATATAATCTTATCTGGCTAAGAAAAAATTTCTTAGGAGGAACTGTACTGTTCAAGAGAATCAGTCAATTACTTCAAATTTCTATTGTGAAAGTAATGGAAAAAAATTTATTCATGGGGAAAATGCCTGTCAGAAGTAACAGAAAGCATTTTTCTTATTCAGAAAACTTATAAGCAATAACTTACTGAATCACCGTAATAAGATAAGCCTGTTTCTAAATGCTCTAAGGATCTTTTACCTGATAATAATAGGAAACATTTTTTCCATTCTAAAAATAAGAAGCATATCACTTACTGGAATCTTGTGAAAAGAAGATAAATTATCATTAATGTGTAAAAAACACCAGGCTTCAAAGAGAAAAACCAAAGGAGGAAGAAAGAAACAAAAGATGTAATATGAAAGCATGCAAAATATTAAGTGTTATAAGTATTGCTTCTACTGGTGACTAGGAGTTTAATTTTTACAACTAGAATTACTGAGTAAAAAACAACTTTAGTGTTCTTATGAAAGAAAATAATTAGAATATATGTATATACATACTAACAATTGGGTAGTAATATATTTTTTACATAAATAACAAGACTGGGAGATGCAGTACTTATAGTCTCTGAAATGGAATTTATGTCAAGTATAAAAGGACATGAAGTCATTACCTAAAAATAAAAGAACCAGTTTAATAACAGGATATTCCTTAGTTACCTAGTTGCCAAACTGACTAATTGTAAATAGTAGGTGAGAACTATTAAATACAGAGTCAATTTTTACTCAGCTTTACTCAATTATTCTTACTTGTTTAACAGGAAGTGGCACATCATTCTACTGAGGCAGATGCATTATCAAGGCGGATGAGGCCAGGAACAGGTGGCACTGGAAGTTCAAGGACCTGACCTATAGCCAGTGCTCAATCTCCCTCCCTCTCTCTCTCCCTCCCTCCCTCCCTCCCTTCCTCCCTCCCTTCTTTCCTCCTTCCTTGTCACTCTCACTCTCTCTCTCTCTTTCTCTCTCTCTCTCTCTCTCTCTCTCTCTCTCTCTCTCTTTCTCGCTCTCTCCTCTTCGTGTGTGTATGTGTGTGTGTGTGTTTATGAGACAGACAGACAGACAGACAGACAGACAGACAGGGGAAGAGGGTGTGTCAAGATCTCAGGTGAGAAGCATATATGCTAGCTAGGCCATCCAGATTAAAGTGGTTTTGTTAGTGTGTATGCCACTGTGGGAGGAACATGGATAGCTTGAGAACAGTTACAGTTTCCAAAATCCTCAGCTGATTTTCATATAAAATCTGTCCCTGATGTACTGCAACTTTTAGATACTGCATATTCCTGGTCATATATTTCATAAATGAAGAGCTGTGCAGACTGGTCAGGAAACAGTTCAAGTAGGCATCTCCTTCAATATCTACGAGACTCTGACTAGACCTGCAAGAGAAAAAGGCTTCATCTCCAAAGGAGAGCCAAACCTGAGTCATCAAGATTATCACTGGAAACTTAAATAACAAGAGGAAACATAAAGTCATATGGAGTCTTCATAAACAATCTTTCACTTTTTGTTTAGTTTATTTATTTAATGTGAGACTTTTATATTTTATGGACAGTTTTTATTCATGCACAAAATCAATTTTTAGAAAGAAAGTGATTATAAGGACCTAAAAAGAATGTACACAACCTCATAATAATCCAAGGAGAATTATGTCCAGAATTTTTCTGTCATAAACCTAACCTTCACACACATAACCTGAGACCTGTCATCTCAAACATAGTCAGAAAGTTCTTGGACAGGAGTGTCCCATAGAGTATTCCTTCCTACTCTATTTTCTTTTGACATTTCCCTTTCTCCTTATCAGAAACCTAGAACATTAGCAGTCACAGCGATTAAACAGGTAACCTAATAATAAGAAAATAAACTACAGCATGTATGTGAATTCAGTCTAGGCAACATTAAAGCCAAACTTTTATAACTCCGGCAGCAGGAAAAGTTCCACCATAGAGAGCAATATGCAAATAGCATGGTGTGTGTGTGTGTGTGTGTGTGTGTGTCTGTGTGTGTGTGTGTGTCTGTGTCTGTGTCTGTGTGTTCAGGGAAGGGCACAGCAATGTAGATAAAGAGAAAAGTTTTGTGGTCCTCTTATGTTTGTAAAATACAACAAAACCTGAAAGAAGGGACTTGCACCCCTATACCAAGCAGAGAGCGGCCACCCAGAACCCCCTTTGCCTGGCAATCTGAATTCTTGCTTAGGCTTCGAGGATAAGCACTGCAAGGGAATATAAATAAAAGTTAAAAATATCTCTCTGGATTCCCTGAGGGACAAGCCTGACTGCATAGGGGTTGATGTCAAATGTATCCCCTCTCCAGGAAAAAGACATCAGGACGGATATGGCCCTCATGCCTCACTGGACAAAGATGGGGGACTGGAGCCATTACAAGGTCCCCTTCAATTACTGGAGGTTGGGGGCTCTATCCCCAGCTTCGAAAGACTAGAATCACCACAGCTCTTCTATACTTAGAGAAGGAAGAAGATGTCAGGGGCAGCCCTGATTACACACTGAAGGCCTAAAATCAGCCATAGGCCTAAAATCCACAATATGCCTGTCATACATGTATACTAACACAAAGTCATGGGTCTCTGTGGAAAAACATTGAAACAGATGGCTATAAGCTATTGTAAACAGGCAGCTTTTGTGACAATTTACCAGCTTGAGTAGTCATAGACCTTGTAAATAGGTAGCCTTGGCAAATAATACCAACTTAGATAAGGACAAGTGAATCATAGTCAGAGTCATAGTGACCTGTCCCCTGAACCCTCACCCAGCCAATACCCTGTTCTGAAAGATATCTGTATTTCCCCGAACACCCACACTCTAGTGTCATCCCCTTCCCCACGTCCTGCCTTTTTGTGATTATAACCCCTGTGTGAATGAGCATAAATTACGATTTGAAAAAAATAATAAATTATTTAAAAATAATAAGACTATAAGGAATGCTAAGTGAGTATCAAGAACCATATTCACGCTTCATAGAGAGCACCTTTAAGTTACAGATGGTTCATAGTCTTGAACTCTTCTGCCATTCTTTGCTTAGCTGCTATGACATAAGAAATAACTTGAGAGCAAAGGCATTCTTTAATATTCAGTTTTCTTCCCACAAATGTTTGTTCCCTCTTCTCATTTTTCTAGTTCTTTTATCCAAACTGAAAAAAATCACTCCTGAAACATGAATGCTCCTAAGACTCAGAAAGCTAAGAGTTAGAAGGCTCTATCAGTTCCTGAAAATTACAAGATTTAGTAGGTCTCACCAAGATTATAGAATCAGTAAAGCTCTGTGCAAGTTATGCTGGAGCACCAGGAACATAGTTTGTGTAAGATGTCAGCCATATTAAGTTAACGTTTTCCAAGATGCACCTGCTCTTGGGTTAGGGATGCTTTTGTAAACAACTCCAGTAAACACATTGGCTCACCAAGTCAGACTTGGATAGAACCATTAATTCTGTCTAAAATAGGTGACTTATTAGGGATGAGTAGACAATTGTTCACACCTCTGCAGGAAAATAACAGAACACTCTCCTCCCTAGCCTCCACTTCATGCCCTCTTGGGTATGTCCCCTAGGTTGAGAGTGACCACTTGGTCTCAGCGTCTTTCCTATCATTTGAAACAATTGTATCTGGAACATATTTCCTCTGATATCTAATTGTTTGCTTTGAGGTCTATCTACTTTTTTAAGCTTTCATGAGTAGATTCCATCTTTTTTCAATCTCTGACATACCTATAAAATCCCTAACCTCTTAATAAAAAAAAAAAAAGAATTTGAATATAAGCCCTTAAAGACTACATGTGGTTCATTCACATCAAAGATCCTGAGTTCCAAAGAGACAATGTGTGACAAGAACTAAATTTCTGTTTTAATTTTCCATAGTTACTGTGCCCCTTTCATTACACTAGGAATTTATTTAGAAAAGATCACTAAGGTCAGAGAGGGTCAGAATGCATAGCATGCCACTTTGACATCACTAAACATGGTGAAAACTAATAACTCATCTATGGTTAAACAGATACAGTTTATGTGTTTCCTAAGCACTGTGCTCAGAGAGTGACTAGAAGGTAACTTAATTGATTTAACATTGTGCTTTGGGCATTCTTGATTGTTCCTATACTGCCCCATATCAGCTCTCAAGGAAATAAGATAAAGAAATATGCTGCCACCATATGAATTCATTGAATGTTATCTTTGAAAATATGAACTTTTCTAGTTTGTTTATTTAATTAGGACATTGGAGAGAAAGGGCAGCAGAATAATGAATCTGAGTATAAGACATTTTTGGAAATAACTTCTGGATCCCAACATTGTCTGTAGTAATGGTTTCATGAATAAGTAAAATGGGTTCCAAACTCATCACATTGCATATATTTAGTAGATTAGTCTGCTCATGTCAGCCAGACTTCAGTAATGTGGCTTTTAGAAGTAAACAGAGAAATCTCAAGCAGTAAGGAGAGATTTTCAACTTCAGACTGGTTGAGCAGACTCTGTGTTGTGAGCTACCATAATTGACAATGGTGACCTTTTCTAGGAAATGAAAATCTTTCTGTGTTGGCCTTATCACCACAAAATTTCCACTTGGTACTTGTTTTACTATATTTCCTTGGTATTGGTGTCCTGTGTTTCCATTATTTATGGTGATTTAATTAAAACAAAATGTAACTGAGCAATTTGTTTGAAAACTTCATATATTTGTATAATGTATTCTGATTATTATCTTATAAAATGCTTTCTCAACTCCTTCTCAAATTCTATGAAATTCAACCCATTAATTTCCCAGGTTGGTGAAATTTCATTTTATTTTGTAACTTAGCTTAACCAGGACCATCTGTGTTAACATTGGATATGGAAACTATTCACTGAAGCCTGATCATGTTACCAATGGAAAATAAAAGCACCAGATTTCCCTCTCTTAGAATTTATCAGTAGCAAACACTTCAGAAGTAAGTGCTACATTCCTAGATATTCACTCCTCTATCTATGATTTGTTGTTGTCAAGTAAATTTTTGTGCAGACTCAGTCAGTACACACATTCCCAGCTTCTGAAAGATTGGTATTGTGATAGTTGATTATAATTTCCCAAATACGCTCCCCTCACAACTCCCCCACACTGCCCAATTTCCGTCTGACCTTCCCTCTGTACTCAAAATAGAGGAGGCCTCCCATGGAATCAGACTTGATATACTAAATTGCAGTAGGACTATGCAGGAGACCAGCTCCACCTATAAGGTTCACATAGCGACAACGGGGAAACTGAAAGCACTGACAGGCTGTTGACTTTCAAGCAAGTGACCTTGAATGGAGCCATTTTATTTTATCAAAAGAAATAATAACATCAACATTTAAAAAGCTACATTGTTACAAAAAGCAACAAAAGTTTCCCTTTGTCCTTCCCTGTTCTTGCTTGGTCAATCACCCTAAACTTGTTTTGCACTACAAGGCACAATTTCTGTAAGCCGAATATAAATGTCTAATAAGACATATCCTATAGACATGAGCACATATCCAACTTGTGGCAAACGTGGTTGCATAGTGATCTAAGGTGCCAGCAAAGTTAAACATTTTTAGATATAAATCCAGTTATCACATAGCACCTCTCTGTCATATGTTTTAAGCAGAGACATGTTCATTGAAAGAAGCAATTTTTCCTGATGTATATACACCTGTTATCATTCTTTCCAGGAACCATTTCTAAATCTCTATTGATCAGACATAACGTCCCTACTTTAATTCTCCGTTGATTACACATAGCTTCCTCATTTTACGTTTCTGTTGGTCAGATATAGCTTACTCAGAATATTATGCAAGCAAGACCCACCACTTTCCACAACTGCCACTGGCTTACTCAGTGTGACTGTAGCCGTTTCTCTAGGGACATAATTACATGTTCCAAAATACCCAGAATTAATGGTCATATCTAGAGGCTTAATAGAGACAAAAGGATAAGAAGAGAGTTTTACCTCTCAAATGAGTATTTAAAAAATCATAAAATCATCCTTAGGGTTTTAAGCCTGTATGGTCCTGGCCTTACGCATAACCAATAAAGTGAACTTAAATTTGGCTAGGTGTGTAGACAGCATACAGAAAGCAAGGAGAGCTTGTAGCACACAGGATCTAGGTAATTAGCATATAGGCTACCACATTTACCACAAGATCTTGACAAGTGGGGCCCTGGCATAGCAGAATCCCAAGAGTAAGAGTCTCCATGGACTTGCACAGTAGAGCCCCATATGATGCAAAAGTGAAGCATTCATATGTTGTTCTCTACAGATGTTGCATGGTCATCTCCAGGACTAGGTTCATCTATTGAGGCTAGACAAGACAATCCAGTTAGGGGAAAGGGATTCAAAGGCAGGCAACAGAATCATAGACAGCCTCTGCTTCTGCTGGTACAGGGACCCATATGATGACCAAGCTGCATAAATATTAAATATACTTAGGGCCCCTAGATACATCCCATACATACTCTTTGGTTGTTGGGTAAGTCTTTGAATCCCTATGAGCCCTGCTTAGTTGATTCTGAAGGTTTTCTTGTAGTCTCTGGCCCCTTCGATCTTTCCTCAACATGTTCTAAAAGATGCCCCAAGCTCCACCTAATGTTTGGCTTTGGGTCTTTCCTCCAGCACTAGGCTCATTTATTGAGGCTGGACAAGACAGTCCATCACCTTCTAAATGGTAAAGCCTCTGGATGGCCTTTCCTTCTGTCTCTGCTCCACTCTTTGTCCCTGAATTTTCTTTAGATAGGAGCAATTCTGTGTTAATATTTTTGAGATGGGTGGGTGGACCCATCCCTCAACAGGGTGCCATGCCTAACCTCTAGATATGGTCTGTAAAGGTTCTATCCCCTCTTTATTTGGTATTTCAGCTAATGTCATCCCTGTTGGGTCCAAAGCTCACAGGGAAAAAAAACCACCAGCCAAAAAGTATACATGGTGAGATCCATGGCTCAAGCTGCCTCTGTAGCAGAGGATTGCCTTATTTGGCATCAATGGGAGGGGAGGCCCTAAGGACTGTGGAGGCTCTATGACTGAGCATAAGGGAATGCCAGGGCCTAAGGCATGAGTGGGGGGCACCCTCATAGAGGCAGGGGAGGTGGATGGGGTTTGTGGTGAGGATACTGGGAAAGGGGATATTTGAATTGTAAATAAAAAAATAACCAATAAAAATTAATCAATGAAATAAATAAATACTGGTACTTAAAAGCTAATTTTCTGTATTTAATTAAATAGAGTACTAGGAATGTTATAGTTGCTTTCCCTGTTCTGTATGCATCCCAACTTGTGCCACAACTCAGACTCTTCACAGGGAATGACTGTGTCCTCTGTTAAGGCAAAAAAAAAAAATCTTAGAACTCTGTATTTCTAGAGATAAAGAGGAAGGAAGATAGGGGACAGAGAGAAACACTAAACCTTTTCTACAAAAACAAATGACTCTCTATGGACTTTGAAAAAAACTCCCATGACATCTGATAAACAGTTTCAAACTCATGAGAAGCAGTAGCTGGAGCAGCTCAGCCTTTCACTCTGCTGCCATGGGATTTATGCTATGACTTGTATCATTGTGGGAGGGTTATAACCTTGCCGACAATAGTAAGTTGCAATATCTTCAGGCTCCAGGCCACTTATGGTGAGCAAATAATCTACCCCCGATCCACTGCCGATGAACCTAGATGGGACCCCTGATTATAGACTGGATATGATAAATTAGGGGTTTAACAGTTCCATCTGGTTTCTCCTGATACCAGGCCAAATAACTGTTAATGTTCTCACTTACTCTGTAACTGATGGTGACTACTGGGTCATCTGGATGTCACATCTGGAACCTAGGAATAGAGACATAGTTAATAACCACATAGTTAAGCATGGTAAGAGAAGATATTTCCCAAAATATCAGTCAACATTAATCACAGTGTAACAGTGAAATTCTCATTTTAGTTATTTTTTTTTAATCAGGAAGCCAGAGAAGCAAAAATCCAAGGAACTGAATAGGGATCCTCATGTTCATGTTGAGGCTTGACTGCAATGACAACTTCACAGGGTGTAACTGGTATATGAAGACATCCCCAGAGCTGTACAGTGAATGCATGCAAATCACTGGGAACCCGTTTTTTTTACTGCTGGACACATGTGCAAGGCTTAATCATCTCAGCACTTAGCACAAGTCCAGTGTCCCTAGATTTCCAAGGTCAGTTCAGATCACACATATGTCTTCAAAGAATGCATTTGTTTTTAATGTTTTAAAATTATAGAAGGCATTTTGAAGGTTATTTGAAAATTTCCTCTACTCTATTTTGAATAATATATTTCAAAAATATAGTGGAGTAATGGAAAAGAATATCCTGCTGTCAGGAAAAATATAGAATATAGAAGAAAATAGTGAACCTTTAACTCACTGAAATAATTCTCATAGGTTAATAAAACACTGTTTTTCCTTGTGAAGTGCTTCTCTGTTTAGAAGTCATTTCTTTAAATTAAAAGGACAAATTTGTCACGACTATTTTTAATAAATTGAAAAGTATGATTTAACAGGCTTCACTCTGTTTACTAGAGTACAAAATGAAGAGGTACCTAGCTATTGGTCTCCATATTTGGCAATTTTTCTGCCATTTTCTACTATTTCCCACATTTCCTCATCATGATGGGTGATTATTGAAGACAGATTTCAGTACAATAACAGAAAATACTACTATACAATATGCATATTTGCTCACTATTACAAATCATATTTCCACCGTTAACTCTTGAAAGTAACTGGAGACACTATCCTGATTTAGGAGACAGCCTCAGAATCTACATGCATGATTCAATCTTCCCACTATGATGTGGATTATAGTAGATCAGGAGTTTAACTATCTAACTTAGTTTGTGCTGATACCAGTTCTGATAATTGCTAATATTCTAACTTGCCTAGGAAGTGATGATGACTGTGTGCCAGAGATGAATACAAAGAGGAAGGAACTGGGTTCTCTGTATGGTATATCTGTTGCCTGGGATTGAATACAAAATGAATTTCAACAAAGTTAAGCACAGTAAACAAAGACTTCCAAAGTTTTCCATGTATCACTGATGACAGATTCACACTTAAATTCATATTGTACTCCTTGAGAGTGAGAAGGAGACCTCATGATTATACTTAGTCCTGCTTGGAGGAGATTTTTGCCCACTGTGTGACTAGTTAGTAAGTTCTTAGGGCAATCATTTGTGCTTTGAAAACCTACCAATTAGCAGAAGATAAGCAGATCTAGTACAGATTAAGGATTGCTTATCTTAGTAGCTTAGTACAAAATTGTCTCAAGTGTCCCAGGTCACACAACAAAATACACACTTGTCTGCAGAGGAGCATTTCTTCTATAAATATACTACACTAGAAAAGACCAATTGATTCGCATTTCCCTGATGACTAAGGATGGTGAATGTTTCTTTAAGTGTTTTTCAGCCATTTGAGATTCCTCAATTGAGAATTCTCTGTTTAACTCTTTAACAGATTTTTATACGGTTATTTGGTTCTCTGGAGTCTAACTTCTTTAGTTCTTTGTATATATTGGATATTAACCCTCTATTGGATGTAGAGTTGGTAAAGATCTTTTCTCAATCTGTCAGTTGCCATTTTGCACTATTGATGACAGTGTCCTTCACCTTACAGAAGCTTTTCAATTTTTTGAAGTCCCACTTGTCAATTCTTGATTTTAGAGGATAAGCCATTGGTGTTCTGTTCAGGAAATTCTCTCCTGTGCCAACGTGTTTGCCATCGCTGGTGAGATTGAACGCTTGTACAACCACTCTGAAAATCAGTCTGGAAATTCCTCAAAAAATTCAAAATAGTTCTACTTGAGGTCCTAGCTATACCAATCCTAGGCATGTACCCAAAAGATGCTCCAACATATAATAAGGTTGACACAGGCTCAACTATAACAGCCTTATTTATAATAGTCAGAACCTGAAAACAACCCAGATATCCTTCAACAGGATTCAGAAAATGTGGTACATTTGCACTATGGAGTACTACTTAGCTATTTAAAAAAATGATTGCATGAAATTCTTAGGCAAATGGATGAAACTTGAAAATATCATCCTGAGTGAGATAACCCAGTCACAAAAAACACACATGATATGTACTCACTGGTAAAGGGATATTACCCAGAAAGGAAGTTCGAAATACCCACAATACAACTCACAGATCATATGAAACCCAAGAAGAAAGAAGATTACACCAAAGTGTAGATGCTATAGTTCTTCTCAGTAGGGTGAAGAGAATAATATCTGAGAAGTAGAGGAAGGGAAGGATCTTGGAGGGAGAGAGGAGAGGGAGGGAAAAAGGGAGGGAAGTTCAGATATGGGAGAAGATAGAGGAGAAGTACAGATGGTCAGGGTGTGTAGCAGTGGGGGAGGAGGAACTGGGTGTAGCCACTAGAAAGACTCAGAAGCCAGGGACCCATGAAGTTTCCAGTACCCAACAGGGAAAATGCTAGCCTAAATACCCAACAAAGGGGAGATAGAACCTGTAGAAACCATATCCAGTGATTAAGCACAGTTCCCAGTTGAGGGATGAGCCCACCCACCCATCTCAAAAATATTAATCCAGAATTCCTCCTGTCGAAAGGAAATGCAGGGACAAAGAGTGGAACAGAATCTGAAGGAAAGGCCATCCAAAGACTGTACCACCTAGGGATGCCTCCCATATGCAGACACCAAACCCAGACACTATTGCTGATGCCAAGAAGTGTTTACTGACAGGAGCCTGGAATAGCTATCTTCTGAGAGGCTCTGCCAGAGCCAGACTAACATAGATGTTATGTACACAGTCAAATGTGGGAATGAATGAGGGGACCTCAACAATGAAGTTAGGGCAAGGACTGTAGGAGTTGACAGGGCTTTGCAACCTCATAAGAAGAACAACAAGACCCCGCCAAAGCTCCCAGGGACTAAACCACCAACCAAAGAGTACACAGGGGCGACCCATGGCTTCAGCTGGATATGTAGCAGAGGGTTGTCTTCTCTGGCATCACTGAGCAGGGAACTTCTTGGTACTGTGGAGGCTTGATGACCCAGGAAAGGGGACCACTAGGGCACTAAGGCAGGAGTGGGTGGGCACCTGGGGAAAGAGAGGATAGAGGGCTTGTGGAGGGGAAACTGGGAAGGGGGATAACATTTGAAGTGTAAATAAATAAAATAACCAATAAAAATGAACAAAAGAATAATTTTGAACACTTTGAACAGTATCAATGTCTACGCATTAAAACTCATCCCAATGAAGATTTGCAGGAGAAGATAGATGGAGAGATGGATATACTGTGGAACACACTGTGACTGAAACACACTACAGTTTCCACAATGAGATGTTATCTATGCTTTGTTTTTGTTGTTTGTTTGTGTGTGTGTGTGTGTGTGTGTTATTTTGAGAGGAGAGGTTGCATGGGCAAATGCCAGATATGAGAACACGGGGAGATGAGTGGGACTGGGGTACATGATGTGAAATTTATAAAACAAAATCAAGAAAAATATTTTTAAAAGTAATTCATATTGAATTCTACAAATTTTAGGCTTAGTTCAATGTCTACTGGGATTTGTTGTTTTATATTTTGTTTTTTGTTTTTGGGGTTTTTTTGTTTTTTTGTTTTGTTTTTTTTTTGACACAGTTGTTTGAGGAACCATAATTAAAATTATCACACAAATGAGTATCAGTGTTAGTTTCTATGAAGGAGACTTTCAAATATCATAACATACCACAGAGAAGATGAAGGCAAAGCTGCAGTAGAGATTACAGGTTATTGAAAAAGCATCTTGTACATATTAATCATAGTCAACCTGAGAAAGATACTATGTGTAAAAGCAATTGCCGTAATGTTAGAGGAGGAATACTTAAGGCATTTCAGTTCCCAGTGATCCCAGAATGAGCCCCAAATCATAAATATCAACTTGAAATTAGTTCTGATAGTTTTGATCTTGTTTGTTCTGATAAGTGTGTGTGTGTGTCATATATATATATATACACCTATCTCCATTCTTTCATTTTGTAATTGGAAGGTTTACTCTTTAAAATTTTATGTTAGAAATACATAAATTTGTTTTCATGTTATGAATATACACATGTAGGAAACTACCTGAAACTGGAATTCTATTTTTCAACAGCATTGGAAATATTAGAGAATAAGAAAATAGCTATAGAAATGGCTAAGAAGATAAGCATACTTTCTGCTCTTCCAGGGGATTCAAGATTAGTTTCCAGTACTCAAAATGTCAAGCTTTTTTTTTACTTCATATAGAGGGAATCTGGTGTCCTCTGCCTTTTGGGCATATCTTCAAACATATTGTAAAACACACACACACACACATACACACACACACATACAGAGAGAGAGAGAGAGAGAGAGAGAGAGAGAGAGAGAGAGAGGAGAGAGGAGAGAGAGAGAGAGAAGACAGAGACAGAGAAACAGGGAGACAGGGAGAGAAGAGATTAGCACATAAAAAACAATCCTATAACAAAGTCTATATGAACTCTTGAACTTAAGTAGAATGTACATCTTATGTGATTCATCCAAGCGAGGAGTTGTTATATCTTAAGAATGATATTCTGAGGAGTCAAATTGACAAGAAGTAGATTTTTTTATGGTTAACATTTAGTGTTAACTTCATAGGTCTAGAATCAGTTAAATTCAAGCACCTTTGCATGTCTGTAAGAAGATTGTTGAGTTTTAGAAGCTGAAAGATCTCCCTAAATGTGTTCAGCACTATTTCATGGAGAGTCTCAAACTCTGTCAAAAGGAGACTATATAGCTTAACATCAGCATTTTCCATGGTTTTCTAATGAAATGTGATATTTCCAGGTGCCTCATACTCTTGCTATCAAGATTTGCCTGCACTGACGGACTGTATCCTCAAACTGTTTGTTAAATTGGGTCCCCTTTCTGCATAAAAATAACAACAACAATAAAAATACAAATAATACTAAAAAACTATTGTATAAATTTACAGCACATAAGAAAGACCACTCTAGACATGTAGATCTCATAGGGAATATGGAATGTCTAAATAAACAGCTGAATAATTGTCCATGTATGCTAAGAAAAATATCATTGATAGGGATTTTAAGTACATATCTTGAGTCTGAGAACATCCACAACTCCTTAAGAGAAATTATGTAGCTGGTTCCAGTGACAGCAATCCAATATTTCTTTTCTTTAGTCAATACTCTCATTAAAACGTTCTGCAGCTGTGGTTAATTTCTCATACTTATTCAGGGATATATTTTTCTATGTACTCAATAAGAATTGTCTCTAATCTTAAAACCAGATCAAGGAAAACAAATAATAGATGTTAGAGCAATGTGATACCTTCATTCACATGATGAGTCAGAAGCAGTATGAAGGACGTAATATGTCAGTCTGTAACTGAAAGGCGATCTCAGATACCATGTTCATTCTCAAATAGATTCCAAGGCTCTCTTCAGTCCATTTGTCATTGTTTCTGTGACTCTGCCTCACTGTACTTAGACATAGATAAGGATCAACTTCTGATTTTGCAGACTTCTGTAGAGAAAATGGCCACAAGAGGCTAGACACCATAGGAAATTTCATCACAGAGTACTTGAGGTAACTCACAGTACAGTATGATCTCTATGCCTTCCTCTTCAAGGTATATAGAGCTAAATGTTATTTCTCCCTTAAACAAGGAGAACTCTTACTGCTTTCCATTTGCAAAAGAGAGATGAAGTCTTGCTCTAGTATAAAAACAAACTCTTTGAGGGCTAGCATTATGTTTTGAATGTGAACTTTGCCCACAGAGTCCTGTCCTTTATTTTAGTTTTGGTCTTTAATTGGTGGTGCTTTCTTAGGAGACAAAGGAACTTTTAGATGGTGAGCCCTATATAGAAGAATTAAGCTATGGGAGAATGCCATTGGGAATTCACATTCTCCTGGCATCTCTCCTGTATCTACTTTGCTTGGTGCCTGAACACCATATGATGAATCACATTTATACATGAGATGCTCCCAGATGTGGTGATCAGTCAACATCTTAGCTAACAGCAAATTGACCATAAACTATTGCCTCAAAGAGTAAACTGGCTCCTTTCTCCTGTTGATCCATACTTATCACCCTGTAAAAGAAACGGAAATTCAAGTGGATCAAAGACCTCAACATAAAGCTGAATATACTAAATCTCAGAGGGGAAAAAGTCGGAAATACCCTTGAAGCCATTGGTACAGGACACAATTTCCTGAAGTGCACACTTAGATCTCAGGCTTGAAGATCAATAATTGATAAATGGGATCTCACAAAATTGCAAGGCTTTTGTAAGGCATAGGATACTGTCAATAGGACAAATAGGCAGCCCACAGTTTTGGAAAGTATCTTCACTAATCCTACATCTGACAAAGGGCTAATATTCAAAATTTATAAAGAACTCAAGAAGTTACACACAAATAACTCAATTAAAAATTGCGGAACAGGACTAAACAGAATTCTCATCAAAGGAATCTTGAACTGCTGAGAAACACTTAAAGAAATGTCCAGAGTTATTAATCATCAGAGAAATGGAAATTAAAACAACTCTAAGGTTCTATCTTTCACCCATAAGAATGTCTAAGATTAAAACCTTAAGAGATACCACATGCTGGTGAGAATGTGGAATATGACAAACACTCCTTCATTGCTGGCAGGAATGTAAATTTGTACAACCACTCTGGAAATAACTTTGGTCATTTCTCAGAAAACTGAGAATAGCTCTTCCTCAGGACCCTTCTATACCACTCCCGGGCATATATTCAGAAGATTTTTCCACCACACCACATGGACATTTGCTCAAGTATGCTCATAGCAGCTTTATTTGTAATAGTCAGAAATTGGAAACAACCTAGATGTCCCTCAGCTAAAGAATGACTAAAGAAAATGTTGTACATCTACTCAATGGAATACTATCCAGCTATAAAAAACAAATACATCATGAGTTTTTCAGGCAAATGGATGAAACTTGAGAATATCATCCTGAGTGAGGTAACTTACTTCCAAAATGACATACATGGTATGTACTCACCATGTATATAATTGGATATTAGCCATAAAATACAGGTACCATGTTACACTCCACAGACACAAAGAAGCTAAATAAGAAGGAATCCCAAATCAAGAAAACTTGAATCTCATTTACAAGGGGGAGTAAAATAATTATAAGATGGAGATGGTGGAAAGGAACTGGGAGGTAGGAGGTGAAAGGAATGGGAGATTCAGGATCAGGTGGGGAAGGACAAAAGGTTATAGAAAGAAATGAATGGAAATTTGCATGGAGGTGAGGAGGTGATGGGCATCTCCAGGATAAGACAGAGACCTGTGATAAGGAGACACTCAAGAATCAATGGAAGTGACCTTAACTGTGACTCACTACATTGGAGATATGGAACCTGAAGAGGCCACCTCCTGTAACTTTAACTAGACAGGGACCCTAGTGGAGCAATAGAGACACCAACTCACCCAGAAAACTTTCAAACCAAAATTTATCCAGTCTGTAATTAATGTAGGTATGGATATTAGCACAGAAACTGAGGGAATAGCCAACCAATTACAGGCTCAATGTGAGACCCACCCCACGGGCAAGTACCAATCTCTAACACTATTAATGATACTTTGTTATGTTGGCAGATAGAAGCAAATTATCCTCTGAGAAGCTCCACCCAGCAGCTGATACAGACAGATACAGACACCCACAGCCAAACAGTGGATGGAGCTCAGGAAGTCAGATGGAAGAATAGGGGAAGGATTGTGGACTCCAAATAGGAGATTGGAACTACACAGACAGACCAATAGAGTCTACTAACCTGAATCTTTTGGTCTCTCACAGTGTGACCACCAATAAAAGAACATACATGGCCTAAACCTAGGCCTCCCTACTCATATGTAGCAGATGTGCATCTTGACCTTCATGTGGGTTAACTAGACAACTGGAACAGGAGCTATCACAAAAGCTGTTGCCTGTATGTGGGATATGTTTTACTCGTTGGGTTGCCTCAAAGGTTTCAGTGGGATAAGTGCCTAGCCTTGCAACACCTTGAAGTGCCAGGGTGGAAGTGATACCCAAGGGGGCCCTTACCTGCTCAGAGGACAAGGGGAGAGGAGATGGGGGAAGGATTGTGGGAGGGGATGACCAGGCAGGGGGCAATGAGTTGGATATAAAGTGAATAAGTAAAAAGAATAAAATAAAATTTTAAAAGTGATAATAATATAAAACTCTATGCATTTTTTAAAAAAAGAATGAGATGAAATCAATCCTTTCTCATTTTAAGTTATTTCTCTCAGATGTTTGTTACAGTATGAGAAAAAAAAAGACTTATACTTAGAAAGGATAAAGATAATGTGTGACATCTACAGAATGAAATACTCTTCAGCTATTAAAAACTAAGACATCATGAAATTTGCAAGCAAACAGATGAAATAACCAAGAAATAATAAGTGAAATAACTGAGAGCCAGAAAGACACACATGATATTTATTCACTTATAAGTGGACATTAGGCATAAAGATCAATATAACCATGCTATAATTCACAGATACAAAGAAACTGGATATTAAGGAGATCCCAAGGGAGAATGTATGGATTTCACTAAGAAGGAAAAACTAGATATTTATTATAGCAGATGGATGGAACAAGGTAATTGGGTAGGAGAAGAGTGAGGAGAGGAATAGGGAATGAAGATCAGGTCTAAGGAGAAAAGGGGGAGGAGTGTTGGAAAAGGGCTGAGAATGAGGATTAAAAATAGGGGAGCAGCATCTCTGGGACTAGCTGAAGGCCTCAGATAAGGAGCGATCAGAGTTTATGAGAGTCACGCTAGCTGAGATTCCTATCAGATTGGGATACAGAGATTGATGTGGCCACCTCCTTTACCTGGACAGGACTTCCAGAGGTGGGTGACATCAATCCACCCAGAAAACCTTCAACCCAAAATTTTTTTCTGCCTACAAGATATGAAGACTGAGCAGGGACTGAGGGAACAGCAAACCAATGACTGGTCCAACTTCAGACCCATTTCATGAAAGAGAGTCAAGTGCTCAGATTATTAATGATATATTGTTATGCTTGAGTCAGGAACATAGCCTAACTGTCTCCTCAGAGGCTTCATATAACAGTGGATGGAGGTAGATGTAGAGAACTACAGCTGAACATCAGGAGGAGTGTGGGGAATCTTGGGGAAGAGAGGAATAGAACTGAGCAAGCCAAATGGGCAAAGACTACAAAAAGGCCTACAGAGTCCAGTAACATGAGCCCATAAGAGTTCAAAGAGACTGGTCCACCAACCACATATTTTGCAGTGGCTAGAACTAAGCCCCCTACACATTTATATCAAATGTTCAAATGGGTCTTCATGTGAGTTTCCTAACAAATAAAGTGGGGGCTATATTGGTTTTTATTCCCTGTCATTGGATTGCCTCCCCCTACTTGGACTGTCTGAATGGGTCTCAGTGGGAGAGGATGTGCCTAGTCCTGCTAAGACTCGATGTCCCAGGATAAGGTGGTACCCAAGGGGATTTCACCTTTTCTGAGGAGAAGGGTAGGGAGCAATAATGGGAGCAGGGATTTGTAAGTGTACCACTGGGAGGTGAGGAGGGAGGAGAAACTGTAACCAGAATATAAAGTAAATAAAAAAATACTGAGAGTAAAAGAAAGAAAAGGAAGTCATTGATTTTCCTGCCCAACTATAGGCAGTAATTTACAGTTATGAAACCCTGGTAAGATATACTCAACATTACAATAGTGCTAGGTTCTGTTGTAGGGATAATCAACTTCTTTCTGATGAGATTAGGGGCCTGCTTCACTGGTTGGACCTTATGACTTATATTGTACACCTGGTCAAAGGTTCTTGATTGAGAATGTCATTGGCCCTAGTAAAGAACCTGCTATGGTTGTTTTGTTCCCATGAATTCACTATAGTCATGTGTAACTGCACAAAACATTAATAAAGTTGGTCCTGACACCAGTTTTTTCATCTAACACTAAGGAGCTAATAAGACTCTAGGCCTTACTAGAAGACTATGGGCATAAAAGGGCATGGCAGAAAGACATTAAGTTTTTCAGCAGTGTTATGACTGATAAGGCCATATTTCAGTACATAATTTCCCTCTCAGGCTCATATTAGTAAGCACAAAAAAAGTCAGTGATTAAAGAATAGAAAAGGGTTCATGTCAGCATACAGAAGAAATTGAGAGCCAGGCAATGGTGGCTCATGCCTTTAATCCCAGCACTTGGAAGGCAGAGGCAGGTGGATTTCTGAATTTGAGGCCAGCCTGGTCTTGAGAGTGTGTTCCAGGACAGCCAGGACTACACAGAGAAACCATGTCTCAAAAAAACAAAAACAAAAAATAAATGGAGAGAGTGAAAAGGGATGGCATAGGGTAATAGGTATGAAATGTCAACAATTCACTGAATATGATATGAAATTATCAAAATTGTTTAATATAAAAATGAATATTATAAACCTTAAATTTCATGTAAATTATCTCAGTTTGCAGAAAAAAATAAAAAGCATGACATAAATTCACAAAGCTGGGTGCATGTTCTCACTCTTCATGCATACTGACAAAAGTATTTTAGAAAATCTCTTCATTCTTTCTTTACATATAGGTTTATGAGTTCTCTTCAATGGTTTTCTGTCTAGGCTGTTACTTTTGGTGGAGAATGCAGGGATTGTCACAGAGTCTTTCTAGATTCATCTTGCTCAACTGTGAATCTGAAGTCATTAATACTATGGAAAAAGTGGCTTCTATGCCCCATAAAGTCAGCAGGATCATGGATCATGGATCATTACACATGGTTTCTGGAGACAGCAAGGGCCAAGGAGATGCTCAAGGTCCTGGGCACCACTACAAACAATGGGCATCAACTCATCCTCTGCTGTTCATGGGCCATGAACACCAACAAAGGCCTTGGCAGCAGCACAGGCTAAGAATATTAACATGGCCTCAGATGCCAGCTGAGGCCATTCACATCAATATGGCCTTTGGCGCCAGTACAACCATGAACACTAAAATGGGTTCAGGCTGCAACACAGACCATGGATATCTGCATATCCTTCCATACTAATACATGCCATGGACATCAACACAGACCCAGCTATAGTAGTATCAAGTACTTAGTCATGGCCTTTGGAAACAACAAAAACCATAGAAATTAAAATGGCTCCATAAGTAATTCTCATCAACTTGACCCACAGACATTAGGTAGCCTCATCATGTGGTACAGATTAAAGAAATCCGTATGGTCTTCGGTTATAACTTAGGCCAAGGACATTAACAGGGATCCTACATGCTGTAGGACAACAAACATCCACAGGAACCTTCAGATTCAACATGGCCTGGGACAGAGGACCACAGATATCAAACTAGCCTCTAAGGGCAGCTGTGACTCCAAAGGTGTTTTTGAGGTAGTCAAACCCAGATAATGAAGCATTCTTCATCTTGGATAACCTGTTATTTCTTAGAACCACGATGATTGTGTGGGTGAGCTGATGTCCCTAGGTTGAGTCAGAGTGCAAGCTCCTGGCTCTTTTATACCACCCTGTAGGTCCTACATGGGCAATGACAACTCTAACACCTATGGCCACACTAGTGTCCCCAGTTCTATCTCTCTCCACTTCTCACTCATTTCTTTGTTCCTCCATCTTTTCTATCACTCTATCTCATACTGATTAACCACAGTGGCCCTGGATACTGTGCTGTGTCCCATAGCATTTATTTTTTGGTCCAAACAGCTTTACATCCAAATATTCATTGCAACAAATTACTGGTCTCATTGAATCTTCTGCCACCACACAAATTTTGGACCATTTTCTGGACTTATCTCAGATACTCTGCTGTTGCCTAGAATTAGGGTGATTTTATAGCTAAGCATAGCACCTGGAGTTAGGGTCCAGGTAAACTGCAGAATTGTAGTCTTTTAATGAAGAATCATGTTTTTGGTGAGGGATTTATTTGAACACTTAAGAAATGTTTCCCTGGCACTATACATTATTCTTGGTGGTATACATGTAAGATGTATTTGTCTTTTATCCAGAAATTAAAATCCTTAACCAATATTTTGATATTGTGACTCCTGAATATTTTTTCTCTACTGTGTCAGCTTGTAAGCTTTCTATAAGGCTTCTATTCTTCCCTCTGAAGAAATCTGAATTTCTAGAAAGGCAGACTTGTTAACTTCTTCTTCATGACATATAATTAACATAACATCACTTTAGTATTATGTCATGTGATTCTTTATGGAATATTCAGATTTTAAAAAAGGTATCAGCCTATATTGTAAGAAACAGCAAGGAATAGTTTGTAAATAAATTACTACAAAGGAAGCCAGAATCACACAATAAAAAAAATACAAAAACTAATCTATAGTTAAGAAAGGGTTAAAAATTGCCTAGGAAGTGATGACTTTGAATATAGGCAGAAAAAGGAGCAAAAGAAGCAATACAAATAAATTTCTTCTGCTGAATCAACAGGTCTGAACTCTCCTAACGAGTGCTGTTTTAATAGTTGCCGGTGGCCACAGATAAATTGGGTTCACCTGAAAGAAGGGCTGGAAATGAAAAAGAGATGGAGGGAAAAAAGAAGCATGGAGCCAAGACAAAATTCTCTGATCAAGGATCAGAGTTTAATTTTCAGCACTTGTATATATAGGGAAAGCCCATAGAACCTGTCATTTGTTTCAGCTAGGATTTGTCTCAAGTCAAGGTCAGCAGGCATTCTATTCTTCTAAGTTCCTATAGGAAGTAGATCATGCAGCCAGGGTGGATGACTCCACCTAGGTCCTATTACAATAGGTCTATTTTGGTAAACATTGTCTTTCTGGCCGGCTCAAAGGTGGGGAAGGGCACACTATTGGAACCTCTGAAGAAGCTTCATTTGAACCTATTCAGAGGAGAACTGTTCAGCCTCTAGAATCTTATTCCCACTTGACCTGACTGTTTGATATACTTTACTCCATCAACTAGGAGATTTGCATATTTCTCCCTTGGAGGACCACCCAGGCAAGTCTAAGATAAATGTCAAGCTGGAAAATTACCTTGCCTAACCAGGATTCCTCAGTTTAATTCAGAATAAGGTCTTCTGTTGTGGTCCTAGAACTACTCATGTTAGAGGGTCCTGGTAAAGGCAGGGGAGAGGAGGCTGGAAAGTGGAAATACAGAGTGAGCTCTGTGGTTCACTGTTGCCCATGATGGGATTTATTTGTATGTGTGTGTGTGTGTGTGTGTGTATGTTTGTGTGTGTGTGTCCATCTGTGTTTGTGTGTGTCTGCGCACATCCATGCAAGTCTTACCTTGCAATATGTCATGTGATATTTAGTTCCATGGAAAGCATTTGATAAGGAGCAAGCAGTTTGTCCCTGATATAAATTTTAACACGGACAAAAGGAAAAAAACGTACAAACTAAATTTAGAGGACACTTAGCTGTGTTACTTTTTAGAAAGGGGCACTGTGGGGTACTATGTAGAATTGGTTATACAATAATCAACATACTATTTGAGATAAATAATACAAAGAATAATAAAAAGTCACTCGTAATGATTGTAAATGACCTTGTCCTTATTCCCTTATTTCAGGTACCAGCAAAGATGTCAAAATGGCCTAGGATCTAGTCTTCATTCTGTCACTCCTGGAGAGCCAGTGTTTATCACCTTGTGTATAGTAGTGATGGACTCATTTATATGTATTAGTTTTTGCAGAATCCAGACCAGAGCACACAGGGCCTGGTCTATGGAGTGTACAATAGACTTTCTGAGATCTCAAATAGGTTCAGTGGCAGAAGGTCAGCAACAGAATTCATGCTGAAAATCACCAAGGTTGAGTCTGAGGACTTGGGAATTTATCAATACATTCAGCTTACACACTTCGAAACAGTTCTGAATGCAAAGCATTTTACCTGTGGTAGTCCAACTGCCACATGTACTATATGTCTGTAAAGGAAGTCAAGAGATTCCCTCTGCCAAAAAAACTACAAAGAACATTATCAAAATTATATACCTATTGTCTAACAACTGTGAAGTACTTTCTGATTTGGATGTAAACATTACTGAATATGCATCTTGTAGTTTAGCTCAATTTATGTTTCATTTTTAAATATTTGCTTCCAATGATCACAAGCCATTGCTTGTCTTGAGGATTACCTTGTTCATTGAATCATTTATTCATTCACTAAATCATTAATTAAACACTGACAGAATTTTAGGACTTTTTTTCTAGTATTCATACAAGAAAATAATTTACTCTTTGAACAGTTTGTATGTTGTACATCAACCAAAGGCCTATTTGTTAAAGATCTAGTCTCCAAGGAAAACTGTTTCCAAGTTTAGGAAACCTGAGATTTTTAGGACTTTAGGCTATTGAAGTTTATCTCAAAAAGATGTCATTCATGAATATTACTTGCCTTTTGTCTTGTGATTCAAATGTCTCATGTAAATGTATGGCTCTGACTATTGTTTCAGGGACAGGTCTGCCTATATAACTACTGTAGCCCTATTACTTATATCATATTCCAAGATTTTATGGGTTGTCTCCACACTTCTTATCATGAGGGGAAATATTTCCTGGAAAAGTACCACTGAGATGTTTGAAAATTTGTTCCCTGGATTTCCTATGAAGATGCATAATAAACATTGGCTTCCAAATTTTCATGACACTTCAGCCCAACAAATGAACTTACTAGTCTATCTAGGTGACTAAATGGATTTCTGAGAAGTCACTTACAGAGGACTGGGAGAGTTACTGTCACCATATTCACAGATTCAGCACAATTCCTCATAGTAAGCTTTTATTTTTATGAAATTAAGTATACAACAGAATAAAGGTAAACAGAACTTATGTCATCATCTAGTGTCAAAACAACAGAAGTGGCTGCAGAGTGGCATAACAGACTCACTGAAAGTCTTATGTGGACTTGGTCCCTGATCATATTAGGCATTCTGCTGACCTTGTCACCTGATATCACTCAGGAAAGAATGGCTTTATCTGGTATAGTTTGGCATGCTGAAATATCCAATGATAGCTTAGCATGTGATGGGATTATGCCATGATTTGTATATAAGTCTCTTATGCCATTTCTGAAACAAGAATGTAGACCTGTTTTCAACAAGGGAATCTGGTTTATAATGGTGACTAGCTATAGGGACAGATGGTGTGGCTCTCCCCATTGAAGAGCATATTCTTTTTTTTTTTATTGGATATTTTATTTACATTTCATATGTTATCCCCTTACCCCATCCCCCAAACAGCAGGGAACCCCCCCATCCCCTTACCCCTCCTCCTTCTTCTCTGTGGATGTAACCCCCACCTACCCCCCCACTCCCACTTCCCCACCCTCAAAATTCCCACCCCCTGGGGCATCCAGCCTACATGAGGTCAAGGATCTCATCTTCCACCTGTGCCCGGCAGGGCCCTCTACTCTTACATATTCAGCTGAAGCCCTGGATCCCTCCATAAGTGCTTCCAGGCTAGTGGTTAGTACCATGGGAGCTGTGATTGGTTGGTATTGTTGCTCTCCTCATGGTGCCACAAACCCTTTCAGCTCCTTCAGCCCTCACTCTAACTCCTCCATTGAGAACCTCATTATCAGTTCAATGGCTAGTTGTGAGCATCTGCCTCTGAATATGTCAGACTCTTGAAGGCCTCTTAGGAGACATCCATATCAGCCCCTTATCGGCATGTACTTCCTGACTTCCACATCAGCATCTACCTTTGGTGACTGCATATGGAGTGGATACTCAGGTGGAAAGGTCTTCAAATGGCCCCTCCTTCAGTTTCTGTCCCTCACTTTGTCTCCATGTTTGCTCCCTTGAGTATTTTGTTGCTCCTTCTAAGAAGAACTGAATCACCCCCACTTGGTCTTCCTTTTTTATGAGCTTCATGTGGCCTGTGAGCTGCATCTTGGGCATTTCAAGGTTCTGGGCTAATATCCAATAATCAGTGAGTGAATACCATGTGTGTTCTTTTGTGATTGGCTTACTTCACTCAGGATGATAATTTCTAGTTCCATCCATTTACCTAGAAACCTCTCAAATTCATTGTTTTTAATAGCTGAGTAATACTCCATTGTGTAAATATACCACATTTTTTGAATCCATTCCTCAGTTGAAGGACATCTGGGTTCTTTCCAGCTCCTGGCTATTATAAATAAGGCTGCTATGAACATAGTTGAGGATATGTCCTTGTTATATGCTCGAGCATCTTCTGGGTATATGCCTAGGAGTGGTATAGCTGGATCCTCAGGTAATGCTATGTCCAATTTTCTGAGGAACCGCCACACTGATTTCCAAAGTGGTTGCACCATTTTGTAGTCCCACCAACAATGGAGGAGTGTTCCTCTTTCTCCACACCCTCGCCAGCATCTACTATCACCTGAGTTCTTAATCTTAGCCATTCTGACTGGTGTGAGATGGAATCTCAGAGTTGTTTTGATTTGCATTTCCCTGATGACTAAGGACATTGAACATTTCTTTAGGTGCTTCTCTGCCATTCGAGTTTCTTCCATTGAAAATTCTTTGTTAAGCTCTATACCCCATTTTTTTAATAGGGTAATTTGGTTGTCTGGTGTCTACTTTCTTGAGTTCTTTGTATATATTGGATATTAGCCCTCTATCAGATGTAGGATTGGTAAAGATCTTTTCCCAATTTGTTGGTTGTCATTTTGTCCTATTGACTGTGTCCTTTGCCTTACAGGAAATTTGCAATTTTATAAAGTCCCATTTGTCAATTCTTGATCTTAGAGCATATGCCATTGGTGTTCTGTTCAGGAACTTTTCCCCTGTGCCCAAGTATTCGAGGGTCTTCCCCACCTTCTCTTCTATTAGTTTCAGTGTATCAGGTTTTATGTGGAGGTCCTTTATCCACTTAGACTTGAGCTTTGTACAAGGAGATATGTGTGCGGCGCGCGTGTAATCGTCTCGCCGGCAAGAACGCACACGCACACACACACCAGAATCCTTCCGTAAGAACACGTTTATTCCCAAAAACCAAAATGGTGGAAGAAGACGTCCAGGCCTGGGAAAGCACTGCTATATACCCTAGAGCGGTGTATTCACCTTTGATTGGCTGCTTACTCGTTGCACGCCAAACGCCGTGGGATGGGCTTTACCTTTGGCGGGCTTTTACCATGGCACATGCGCAATTTACTTGTTTACTAGGAAGAATTATGGCTGATAGCGCCACCTAGCGATGGCGGACTTTGCCAGCACCCGCCGCGGCTCCCTACATCTGCCCCTTTTTTGTTTTATTACAGAGGGTGGTAGAGGTCCCTGGGAAGGTTACGTAACTCCCATATTTGGGGGTCTCACGGCGGGTCTGAGTCTCTTTAGAGGGCGGTGCTCAAACTCTTACCCGTCACGGGGTCAGCCTTCCCACCCGAGGCTGCCCTGTCTTAGGTGGCCGAGACTTATCCGTCCACTCCGTTATTGACTTACCAGACCTTCTATCCGTGGAACGAACACCTTAGTGGGCAGGGACTGTGTATAGAAATGTTTGAGGCTTTACAGGGTGTCTTTACCAGAAGCCTTTGGGTACAGCGGCTCAGGAATCTATCTATTGGCTATCTCCTTTTGTTTTGTTAAACAGGCACTGGTCAATGTCCCAGTCAATGTCCCCAGGCTAGCTGACGTTTCTCTATGCCCAGCACCAATAGGGCTAACACCAAGGAAAAGCAAGCCACCCTGTCTTAGGCTACGAGGGATATACCCGCGCCCGGGTCATTGCCACTCGCTAATCCCGTCATGGGGTTGGCTTGTCATCAATTCCTCAGTTGTCTTCATGGTGTAAATCTGGCATGTGTCGTCAGCCTAATTCCCATCATTGGGACCAATGGCAGCTGTCCTGGAGACAAAAAGATGGAGCTGTCTATCTGGCTGTTCTTGGCCTGTCTGGCGTGGTCCCAGTTATGACTCAAACTCAAGCCCGATCAAGCAAATTCTATCTTGGGGGAATAAGCGATCAAGGACTAATAGTTTAAGACAGTCTCCCTTACCCTACCAGGTGCAATGGAAACAAGTCCTCTGGGTGCAAGGGCTAAGGGGAACAGAAAGAGATGCAAACACCCATCCCTGTGCAATGGAGTCATCTCCTAGGGGTGCAAGGGCTGTTTGTCTCAAAATTCAGGTACCACAGCTACACAGACAAGGACCAGCCAGGCAAAGACTCCTCACTGACCCAGTGTAATGGGCAAATCTTTTGGGGTGCAACGCTGATGGCCTAACATTTAGCACCACCACTCGTGAGGGGGAGACTACTTATATTTGAGGCAGTGATAACCACACTGCAGGGGAAGCCCCTAGTTCTATGGCTACAAGCGTCTGGGCAATAATAGCCTTGTCAAGATTTTGTTGAGCTCTGAGTTTGCAAACCAACCAAAGGATGAATACTAATCCGCAACATAGGGCTTACCAAGCAGGCCTACTCCCACCCACTTAAAAGAAAAGAAAAGAAAAGAAAAGAAAAGAAAAGAAAAGAAAAAAGAAAAGAAAAGAAAAGAAAAGAAAAGAAAAGAAAAGAAAAGAAAAGAAAAGAAAAGAAAAGAAAAGAAAAAAGCTGAAGAATTCCAGGAGGACAGTCCCTCGGTCAGGGACAGATCTACGCACGTCGAGTTGATGTTCACCACAGCTGTTCTTAATTTTCTGAGTGTCTCACTGAAGTTTTCTGACCAATTTCCTGTAAGATATTGAAACAATTTTCTGGACAGATTAGTTACATGAGTAAAGTTTTTATACTGTACACTGGTGATGCAAAGTGTACCCAGTTTTCTCTCACATCTCAATTGGGCTAATTGAAAGAGGATATCCAATCTCTCTCTCACTAAATCAAGGTGTTGATTAAGGATCATTAGCCCGCCTTTTAGTAGGGCGCTGGCGGAGGTTTGAAGGTTAACAGTCTCTACCACCATGGCTGACAATTGGTTGAGAGTAGTGTCCATCTGAACAGAAGTTGACATAGCAATCCCAGTGGCAGTGGCGGTAATGGCACTAACTGATATCGCCGCCACTATGGCTGTAGTTATACCAAAATCTCTTTTTTGCCTAAATAATGACAAAGTGGAAGGAGTCTCCACGGGGACGGGAACCCATTGTGTGACTCTGGCAACCATAGCTCGAGTGAATCTTTCAGAATTCTAACACTGGGACATCTAGCAGGTTTCATTGGTACAACTCTTAAAGGTGGAATTTGATAAAATAAACAAAAATACTAGGAACCCAAAGCTGGAGTATCCAAATAAGGATCTGTATATGAGTCTTTTGGGGGGTCATCTTCAGATGTCACGATCGTCACATCAGTCGCTCTGGTAGCCAAAATGGATTGTCTTCTTCCTGTGGAAAAACAAAGCGCTCCCCTGGCTTTTATTAAAATAGAATCTGGACCTTTTCATTGTCCGGTCAAGATGTCTTTTTATTTGACCATCTCTTTTGGCCTGTCAGGCTCTAAAATGTTGAGGGTAAAAGTGTTTATCTACCCCTCATCAGTTAATTGTCAAGGGGAATTAGGACTTGTATCTCCCTTGAGAATATCTAACAGAGGTTTACATTCTTCTATGGTAAGCTGAAGATGAAGTTTTAGTCAATTAATATCTGTTAACAACTTTTGAGAATCATTAACGGCGAAACCATCTCTCTAACCCCAATTATCTACTCTTATTGGAATTTTCTGTCTCACAATTGAATTCTCAGATATTGAAAAGATACTGTCTTTGAATCTTTTCTGGAGCAACAAGTACTTTAAAATCTTAAAGCTCGTTGTATTAGAGCAAAGGCTTGTAGAAAAACTCTTTTAGAGAGATCAGCCAATAAAATATACAATGAATAATATACACTGAGAGATTCAAACGCTTTAACCTTTTGTATTAAAGCAACAACAAATTTTTTAAGGCCATTAATCATTCTTTGGGGCAAGCTTTTTTAATGAATGGCTTCATGGGCTCTCAAAAATCACAAGCAATTTCACTTAATGTAAACCTCTCACCTTTACCAGGAGGTAAAGGAACTGTATAAAACAATCTTCTAAATCTATAATAATTTTATATGTATTTACTTGAATGGCAGCTGGAGTAGGCAAGTCAGGCTGTAGTGCCCCATTAGTTTTATAAATCTTAAATTTGAACTTTCTCTGTGTAGCCCTGGCTGTCTTGGAACTCACTCTGTAGACCAGGCCGGCCTTGAACTCAGAAATCCGTCTGTCTCTGCCTCCCAAGTGCTGGGATTAAAGGCGTGCGCCACCACTGCCCGGCCCTAGTGTTTTTGGATTAATTGAATAACCAACTCTTTTTAGCTGAGTGAAGTATCAGATAAAACCAAGCTGAAGGCAATCTTGTCTTCTAATAATTGTTAAATAGCCCCAGTATCTATCAATCTTTTAAAACCCTTTTTTTTTTCAATTATTAATTTAAGATTAGGTCTCTTGTTATTAATAAGACCTAATACACATCAAAGGAACCAAAGCCGTTTTGTCTTCTATCACACTCAATAATTTTGGCCTGGCCCACAAACTGTTTTGAATTTCTTTTGAGTCTGAGGCTGACACCTCCCTAAGGAACAAGCAAGGCAATAAACAAATTCTAGAGAACACCCTTTTTGAGGCAGGACAGGACAAAAGGAATGTCTGAAATCCAAGCTCCTGTCTCACCTACTCTGTTATAGCCTTAATTTAAATGTAAATGTTCTTAATCTTGGCCTACATCCTGAGGCCTGGCCCAAGGATTATCCTTTTGCGCCAAGGACAAGTTTGTCAGGTAACCTTGGTCACCTGACTGTTGTTCAAGCCTCTGTTCCTGGGACAGTCACTTTAAAAACTATCTAAATTTCTACATTTAAAACACCCCCCATCTCTATGGCTCTGTGCAAGCTATGGCCAGACCTTGATTGTATGAGGGTGCAATTTCATTGCAAAGACAAGTATCTAAGTCTGTCTTTGTTTGTATGGTCTGAGAGCTGTGTGGGCAGTTCAACCTGATTAACATCACACTGACCTTGTCTTACAAGCATGTTAAGATCTCAGTCTGTATGTCTTAATTTAAATGTAAATGTTCTTAATCTTTAGCAGGCCAGCACTGTATCACAACTTGTTTCAAATATTTTTATTTAACTCTACCTGCTGCTCTCCCTTCTATCACATGGGCGAATCAAAAAATTTTAAACTCAAGAATACAACTGCCAACTGTAGCCAATGGAATACTGGCAGTTTTAAATTTCTTTTGTAACATTAGAGTATAACCATTAATTTTGAGAAGCAAAAGCAAAACCAATTTAAACAATCTACTTTTTCTAAAATCAACACCAAGTAGACTACTCTTATGCTACAAAGTTTTGTTGCCAATTTTTACATATGAATGTATGAAGCAGCTTTTAATCTCATTGAAGAGATACTGTTTTAAAATCTTAATCTTTATACACCTGGTTTCTGAATGACTCTAACACTGAGTTAGTTTTATGTCACTTTTCGTTACCAAAGTTGTAAATTTCTAATCACACCCAATAATTTAAGCCAATAGTCTATAACCAAGACATGTAGAACATTTTTATACTTTTAAAACCAATCAGAAACAACAATGAAGTGGCTACATACCTTATTTTTAGATCAAACAAAATTTGTTGCTTTTTCTAGCTGTAATTTTAAGAGAAAAGCACCTTGTTACAGAGATTTTTCTAAGACAAAACAACTCTTAGCCTTTTTATAAAACCCAAAATGCTGTTGGTCTCTTTTAAAAGCAGCTTATGCCAACCTCAATTCCTGAAAAGACTTTTTTAGCTCCCAAAGGTTGGATCAAGCAGTTTTAACGATCTTTCTTTTTGAACACGTAACAAACACAGAACATTTA